>NC_058136.1:14940770-14991618 GCF_016433145.1 Gracilinanus agilis | reverse complement strand
TATCATAGGCCATGATGGCAAGGAGGAGACACTCAGTCATTCCCAGGAACAGGGAAATGGTCATCTGGGCATAGCAGCTGGTGTAGGAGATGGTGGGGAAGTCCTTGAAACACTGGGCCAACACATAAGGCTCCCAGCTGGTGGTATAGCAGATGTCAAGGAAGGACAGGTTGCTGAGGAAAAAGTACATGGGGGTGTGAAGGTGAGCGTCCCTTTGGATCACAGTGACGATGAGGCTGTTCCCCAAAAGTGTGAAGAGGTAGAAGCACAGCAACCCAGTGAAGAAGGCAGCTTGCACATGGGGCTTCTGGGAAAACCCCACCAGGATGAATTCAGTGACCTCAGAGTAGTTAGTTCTCTGTAGCCCATCCATTGGGCCCCCTCAGCTGCAAGGGAAAGAGACAAAGCAGAGCATCTTCTCCATGGGAGCCAGGGGACAGGAAGAACTTTTCAGCGACTTCTGGAATGAACATTCTCAGCTTTAAGTCAAAACTGTGCTGGGTTCTTGCCAGAGGGTCAGGCTCACACTGCACATGTTGATGGAAGATGGAAAAAAGGTCTGGGAATTTGGAAAATTATTTTCCTGTGAGTAAAGTTTTTTTTTCCTTTTTAATCTGAACCTATGGTTTCATGAGTGTGGGGAACTTGGAGTGTGGAAATTCTCTCCAGCAATAGATTGGCAACTCACTCCTAACTTATTTAGAGAGTGACTGGGGGCATTGAATGTTTAAGTATCTCGCTCATGATCAAATAGTTACATGGTCACTCCACAGCTCACTATTCACTATGACATGCTGCCTCTCAGAAAAGGTTAACAAAAGATCATTTTATTCTGGAGAGAAGGAAATTGGCCACATTTACATGATGTCAATAATTTCTGGTCGATTTCATAAAAGATTCAGTGAAAGAGGTTGATTGTTGCTATAAAGAGCAAATAGCCAGATGATTGACCAAGCCTTTAATTGAATTGGGTGATGCTCTTGGCATCCAGCCTATGTACGAGATGCTTCTCCCTGTGAAAATTAAATTCATATAATATCATAGTTGGAAAGGAACTCAGAGCTCATTTAATCTAATTCATACCTGGACAAGAAGTTCCTCTTTTAACATTCCCACTAAGTGGTCATCCAGGCTCTGCTCGAAAACCGAAGATGAGAGGGAGCCCACTACTTCCCTAGGCAAACCCCATAGAACTTTGTGACAGTTCTAATTGTTGGGAACTGTCCGAAACTAAACTCATGCAACCAGTTATGGTGCCAAATGAATGGTTTAGATTAGCTTTTCACTTTTCAAGCAGCTGATCATATTTCACTTAGACATAACTTAAGAGAGGAAATTAGGTTGTGTCTGCATTGCTTAAAAAAACCCTCAGTCAATTCAATGAACAAAGGAGGCAAGTTTGAATTCTTTAACATTGATTTGGTGAGGTTTTGCTCTTTACCCAGTAGTTTAGAATCAATTCTACAAATGTCTTCAATCTATGGAGGGCTGATGTGGGAAGGATCTTCTTTCTCCATATATAACCAAACACAAGCTCAAAGAAAAAGTAGGAGAATTTAGTTTAACATAAAAGTTATGGCATTGCTAAAATACAAGAGCAAAGAATCACAGATCCATGAAATATCAGTGCCGGAAGGAGTGTAGAGTGTTTGATCATAGGGATAGGGATTGGGCCTGTGATTCCAATGGTATAGGGAACTATCTGGTGAGGAAACACTCTCCCCAATGCAGGTCAACATCTCTTCAAATTCAAATCTTGGAGAATTGTTTAGAACACTGATAGATTGAGTGACTTGTCCACAGTCCCACATTGGGTATGGGTCAGAAGTGGAATTTAGACCTAGATTTTCTTGGTCCTGAGGCCAAACTCCCTGTCCACTGTGCCCCGCTGCCTTTCATTGTTAGGTCTTAAATAGAATATTTGTATTAGGAGGGGCCTTAGGACTGAGAAGGGCAGAGCTGGGGGAGATCTAGGAGATCATTTAGTCAAATATATTCATTTGACAGAGAAAGAAACTGAGTTCCAGAGAAGAGAAGTAACTTGTTCAAGGTCATATAGTTAACTCTTGGCAGAGGTGGGAATAGAACCAGAGAGCATTTTTTTCCCACTAAACCATTCTGTCTCTCGCTTGGAGTTAAATTTGAATAAAAGCTAAATAAAGAAACAGCTTTATATTTCTTTGACAAAATGTGCTCCATCAAGAAAGACACACAAATAAGTGAAAATTACTCACTGTGGTGAAGAGGCAGGAGGACGTCAGCAGCGATATGTACTTCTTCTATAATAGAGAAATATTTCGATCAGTTATGGCAGCATGATAGAAAAATTTGTGAACCTGGAGTCACAGAACCTATCTGAATCCCAGACCTGTCATGTACTATCTGTGTGACGTTGGACAAATCATGAAATTTCTCTCAGCCTTGGTTTCCTAACCTATAAAATGAGAGTCTTGGAGGTCCCATATTCTGGCTCTCTGATCCTGTGATCACCCCCTCTGCGCTTCCAGGTTGCAAATGTCTCACACAAATTGTGCTGGAGGTCAAGGGTCCTATCCAGAAGGGTTCTAATTCTGGAAACTCCTGAGGACTTGACTGGTAGTTTATATACACTGACCTGTGCTTATTTGAATGTTCTAATTGACTGGTAGAATAGAATGGTAACTTCTAGGAAGGACACCATACACTGCTGGTGTCTGAGCAGTCACTCCTGGAGGGGGAATGGCCAGGACAGCCAGTACCCAGATTCCGTTCATTCGTGGCATGTATTCTTCTCCACCTGTGCAGGTATTCCAGTGAGTCACAGTATGGTAGGCCTGGAAGGAACTACGGAGAGAGCATTGCATCTAATCTCATATTTTAGACACGAGGAGACTGAGGTTCAGATGAGTGAAGAGACTTGCCCACTGTCCCAGGGCTCCTACGAAGGGACACCCAGCTCTTCTGCCTCAGAGGGCAGCGTTCCTTCACTAAACCATGTTTTCTCACCTTACTAGATCTGCTTTCAGGGCTCAGGGTCCTGCTCTCTGGCTACCAGAGGCAGAAGATAACCTCCATTATGGGATTTTCATTTGTATTTTATGATGAGGTGGTAGGAAGCTTGGTGGCTGCTGGAATAGGGGTGATCTCTTGCCAGATCCCAGCTTCTATTTGCCTAAAAAAGCACCTCGCGACTCCCAGGAGAAGGTTGGGATGTCTGGAACAGGTCTGGGGCTTCCTAACTTCAACCTTGGAGAAATGTAGCCACTTCTGGGACTTCAGAGACTATGTCCCTGCTTTGCAATTAAAAAGGTGCCTAAAACAAAGGGGGAGAAAGGCTGCCGAGGAGGAAAGGGGGTGGGGAGAGACACTCACTAGAGTGAGCTCATTAAAAGTTTCAGGCATTTCCCCCAAACTTCATAATGAGAGCTTTAGAGCCAGCTCCCACTAGCACTAATTCTGGTCCGGAAACATGAGACACTTTCTTATGCCTGTAAGAGGTGTGGGGAGAATGGGATATTTCCATGGTCTGCTCCTCTGGGCTCTCTTGGGTGGCAAGATCATGCTGTAGAGAGCTTGACTGAAGAAAATGGGTAGGTTTAGCATGGAGAAGTGAGGACTCGGGGGGCCGCGAGAGCTGCCTGTAATTATTTGAAGGCTTGTCATTTGGAAGAGGGATTAGGGAGAGCGAGGAGGAAAATGAAAGGGGAGGAAGGGAAGAGGCATTTATATAGCTACCACTGTGTGCCAAGCGCTGTGCTAAGCCTGTTAAGCAGATGAAGTTTGTTCTTCATCTCACAGGGAAGAGCTAGGACCAATTTGTAGAAGTTGCAGAAAGGCAAAATGAGGGTTGATGTCAGAAAAAAAAAGAAACTAGTATTTAGGGCTTACTTTAAGGCTTACAAAACACTTCATAAATACTGCATTATCTTATTTATGCTCACAACAACCCTGGGAGGTCAGCACTATTGTTATTCTCATTTGTAAAATGAAGAAACTGAGGCAAACAGGTTCAGTGACTTGCCCATGCACACACAGCTAGTAAATATGAACTTAGATCTTCCTGACTCAAGGACCTGTCCTCCATTCAGTGCAGCTGAATTCACCTAACTGCCTAAAGAACTTCCTAACAGTGAAAACTCTCTGACAATCCATTGGGTTACAGTGGAAGTAACAATGACTAGCATTTATTTAGTGCTTTAGCTTTGCAAAGTGCTTTACATGTATTACCTTACTAGATACTCCCAATAACCCTGGGAGATAGGTACTATTAATCCCACTTTCCAGGTGAGGAAATTGAGGCTGAGGAAGGTGAAGTGACTTGCCTGGGGCCTGAGGCTCATCTGAGGATGGATTCGAACTTGGGTCTTCTTGACTCCAAATCCAGTGCTCTATTCACTTGACCACCTGGATTCTCCATTACTGGATGAAGGTCTTTCGACAGAGGCAAAGGATGCCACTTGGGCCTTCCTGTGCAGATATGGTTGTACGTGATGAACTGTGAGATTCCCTGCAGCTCTGAGATGCTATGAGCCTTTACCCCTGCAGAAGCCCCAGGAAACACTGGACTTCCTGATAACCCCCAGTCAGTCCAGAAGATGTGGCTGTATTCTTTGACCTAGATACTGAAAAGTTCCTGGCCAAGTGAGGTGGACACCCCATGAGGGACCATTGTCTCTGGCAGCAGCCTGGTATAAACTTGTGGGGATTCTTAATTTTTTGTGTGCTGCGGACCCCTTGGACAGTCTGATGAAGCTACAGACTTTTTCTCAGAACAATATTTTTAAATGTATAATAAGAAATTCACAGGATTACAAGTGAGTCCAAATTATATTGAAATATAGTAAGAAAAACATAAAAAAACGCTAATCCATGGACCTTAGGTTAGCCCAGTGATTTCCAAAGTGGGCTCCACCGCCCTCTGGTGGGTGCTGCAGTGATCCAGGGAGGCAGTGATGGCCACAGGTGCATTTATTTTTCCTATTAATTGCTATTAAAATTAAAAAAAAATTAATTCCCAGGGGGCTAAGTAATATTTTTTCTGGAAAGGGGGCGGTAGGCCAAAAAAGTTTGGGAACCACTGGGTTAACATCTCCTCGATATAAAGCCCACTGAACTTAGAATCAGATACCTGGGTTCAGATTCTGGCTGCAACATTATCTGTATAACCTTAGGCAAGACACTTCCTGTCTCTGAGACTTGATTTCTGTAAAATCTATAAAATAGGTTTAATAAGGGGCCATTAGGTGGCACAATAGATAGAGTTGGGAGGCTGGAGTTGCGAAGAACTAGGTTCAAATCTGGCCTCAGATACTTCCAAGCTATGTGACCCCGGGCAAGTCACAACCCTTGCTCGTCCTCCTTAGAATTGTTACTAAGGCAGAAGAGTATGGGTTTAAAGAAAAAATACAAAAGGGTTAATAATATCTTTTCTAAGTATCTTAATTGTGAGAGAAGTGCTTGGTAAATATTTAAGCGCTGTAGAAATTTGAGTTAATGATAGCAATTAAAACAAAGCTAGAACCCTTGAAATTTTAAATCCCTGATCTGGGGCAAGGCCAAACAGATGGGCCTCAGGTTAGAGGAAGGGAGGCCACAGGTAACAAAATGCCTTTGACAGGAAAGCAGTTGGCCCACTCGCTGAGCTATCTAGGATACCTGGCCTGTGCCCAGGACCTTCCTGATTTCTCATCCTTGGGTCACTGATTCCAAGCATGATTTTGGCAACTGATCACAGGAAAAACAGTGCCTTGTTGAAAAAAAAGCCTAGTGTTGGCTAACGTTCTTCCTCTTCTGAAAATGAAATTATAAATGCCATTGGTTAATGATGCAGCTCCTAATAGCTTAGCTTTAATGAATGAATGAATGAAGTAATTTATTAAGCCCTTAAGATTGCCATACCCTGTGCTAACTTCTGGGAATACAGAGACAGTACCTGCCCTCAAAGAGATTCCATTAATAGTGGGAGACAACATATAAGGGAGTGGTGGCCAAGAAGCATTTTGGTTTCGGAAACCCAGAGATGGTGGGATCATGCATAGGGCACTCAACCAATTGACATACTCTTTCCAGAAGCAATGATAGTATTGATTTGGTAATTGGGTCCAGAGTAAGAGTTGGAAAGAAGATAGGTGTATTGAGTGGGACAGCAGGAAAGATGGGAAGATGGCCCTGGGGTAGACTGTTGGATAACTGAATGGGATGTGAAATGAAGCAAAGTCTTAGGGCTGGCTACACAGAGAGAACTAAGTAGGTTTGAATTTACTTGGTCCCTAAATAAAGAGACAAAATGGAGAGCTCAAGAGGAAGATCATAGATCTAGAACTTGTAGGGAGTTTGGAGATCATCTAGTCCAACTTCTTTCCTAAAATATTGATTAATTAATTTTCAATATAACAGATAGACTTTTATACTCTTTTTTCATGACTTCCTTTAATCTTTTCTATGTGGCCAAAGTTATTTTCCTAATGTTTAACTTTGATCACAATTCCTTGCTCAGCAAAGGCTCTCCATTGCCTACAGGATAAAATTCAAGCTCCTAAACCTGGCATTTAAGGCCTTTCATGGTTTAATTTCACTCTTATCTCATTCTACTCCTCTTCATGGATTCCTTACTCCATCCAAACTCTCTGTTTCTTGTTGTCTTTTATTGTATTAAGTCTGTGCATTTGTGAAGGTCCTCCCCTATATCCTGAACAGACTTCTTCCTAACCTCCTCCTTTTGAAATGGAACAATTAGGAAGTATAATGGATAGAGCTTTGGACTTGAGGTCACAAAGTCCTGAGTACAAATTCTACTTCAGACATTTATCAGCTATATGATGCTGGGTAAGTTGCTTAAGCCTCAGTTTCACCATCTATAAAATGGGCATAATAACACCAACCTTGCAGGATTGTTGTGAGGATCAGATAAGGGAACTTTTTAAAGCTATGCTGCCTGTGCTTTGGTCACCATCCTCATCTCTGCCCCACCCCCCACTGGCATTTTGGAGGTTGCTCCTGGGACATCTGACTCTAATAGGTAATATTTCTCTTTCTTTTGCCCCAAATTGGACCTCCATAACATTTCTTGACTTTCAGTTCCAAACTGTGCTCCCTCCCCTCCTTTTTAAACCCTTTTTCTCACATAATAATAATATATGTTCCAGGAGAACAGGGACAATCTTTCTTGAATTTCTATCCCCTAGTGCCTGACACACAGTAAGCACAAAATAAATGCTCTATCCATCCATCCATCCATCCATCCATCCATCCATCCATCCATCCATCNTAAATGCTCTATCCATCCATCCATCCATCCATCCATCCATCCATCCATCCATCCATCCATCTTTCCATCTATCATGCATTACAAACCTTACAGCTGTCCATGAATGCCAGTAACTACTACCACTGTTACTGTTGCTGCTACTGCTACTACAGAAATCCTTCTCTTCTTTGTAGGCCCACTTCCTCCATGATGCCTCCAACCAGAAGTGATCTGTCCCATCCTCACCCTCAATCTATCATGTCTTTGAGTTCTTTTACTCCCACTTAAAAAACAATTACTTGTCCATCTGAATTTTTCACTGAAACTCTCCTCTGAAGCCTCATTGTAGTGTGGGGGCGAGTTGTAACAGCTAAGACAGCAGAGGACAAGCTCTGCAAGGGTACACCAAGTTGGGAAAGCTTCAAATCTAGAACTAGCAATGGACGGACTGCCTACATCTGTGGAGAAATAGTAGCCTCGCCAAGTCGGGAGAGAGGCTCACCACCAGAAGGTGATGCAACATTTTTTTGGTCATAGCAATTTGTGATGATATGGAAGTTTTGTGATTTATGATGTTGGCCAGATCACACGAATGAATAGACATGGCTTTTTTGATATTTGAAGTGTGTATGAATGAACCAAAGGTATTTGTGAAGCACACACACTGCATTAAAGTTGGGGATACAGAGACAAAAAGCAAGAAAATCCCTGTCCTCAAGAGGCTTACTTTCTAATAGAAGAAGACAGCACAGGAAGACAGGAGTGGCAGTCAGGGAGGAATGTTTTTGTCAGGAGAGTCAGAATAAAACCAGAGGACAATAGATGGACCTGTTCTTTTCAGGAATGGTTTCTTCTGGACACTGTTTTCTATTGGTTCTCCTCTTGCTTATCTGATTACTCTTTCTCTGTCTCTCTTGTTAGATCCTCATTCAGGTCATGTTTACTAATTGTGGGTGTACCCCAAACCTCTGTCCTTGGCCATGTTCTCTTGTCCCTCTATGCTATCTCACTTGATGACTTCATTAGTTCTCATGGGTTCAACTATATAGCCTAATCTTTCTTCTGACTTATGATCCTATATCGCCAAATGCCTAATGAACATTTTGGACTGGATGTCGTCTGGGCAACTCAAACTCAACATGTTTAAAACAAAACTCATTATCTTTCCCCCTAAACCCTCCCCTATTCTCAACTTTTCTATTAATGTTGAGGGCTCTGTCATTCTCTCAGTCTGTCAGGTACATAAACTTAGCTCTTCACTTTCATTCACATCCAGTCTGTGGCCAAACCTTGTTATTTCTTTTGTCCCAACATCTCTCATATATTTTCTCCACTTACACAGTACACAAAGGTACCAGGCTGAAGCAGTCCCTCATTACCTTAGGCCTGGACTATTACCATAACCTGCTGACTGATCCTCTTGCCCCAAGTCTCTTTTCCCTGTGGTCTCTCATCCACTCAGCCACCAAGATAATTTTTCTAAAGGATAGACATGACCATATCACTGAAGCTCAAGGAGCTTCAGTGGCCTCCTCGTTTCAGCAGAATCAACTATAAACTCCCTTGCTCAATAATAAATGTTTATTGATTGGCTGACTGATTGACTTAAAGCTTTTCATAATTTGGCACTGTCCTTCCTTTCCAGTCTTCTTACACCTTGCTCCTCTCTGCTTACTCCATGATCCAAGAACATTGTCCTACTTTTAGTTCCTTGAATACAATACTCCATCTTCCCACTCCATGCCATTGTACTGGTTGTGTCTTGTGCCTAGAATGCTCTGCTTCCTCACCTCCTTTCTCACCTACTGTAGTAGGGCTTTCCTAGTCCCCCAGCTGCTAATGCTTTCCTCTCTCAGATTGCTTTCTACCTACTCTGTATTGCACGTACTTGTTTTTTTGTATATTGTCTCCTTGACTGGGGACTGGCTTTGCTTGTATTTGTATTTCCAGCACTAGTATAGTGCCTGGCACATAGTTGGCCTTTAATAAATGCTTGTTGGTTGGTTGACTGATGGTTTATTTTGTAAGGGGATTATGCTCATTTTTGACCACTGATAAAGCAAAAGGCTCTCCTTACTGTCCCTAATCAGTGATCTTGGATGAACCCCTGGACACGAGGAAGCATCTGAAGGCCCTTCTAGCTTTAGATCTAGGCTTTTATGTGTGACTTTGGTGAAATCTCTTCACTTCCTTGACTCTCAGGTTTTTCTTTTATAAAATAAGGGTTGGACTAGTTGGCCTTGGAAGTCCATTCCAGGTCTAGATCTAGGAGCTTATGGGTCCCTGGTAGTGCTAATATCCTTTGGATCTAACTTGAATTTTATTGCTGTTTATTATTACCTCTATTTTCCACGTTATTCTTTTGACTTTGCCTTCTTCATTCTCATCACTTAAGCTTTCTCATATTTCTTTGAATTGTACATATGTGTACCACATATTCACATGTAATGATTCATTTAGTAGTTGGACACAGTTTGTCTGCAACTTTTTACTATTGAAAACAGTGCTGCTATGGATATTTTTGTACACACGGGCATTTTCTTACTGTCAATAACCTCACTGGTGTTTCAAACCTATAATACTATCACTGAGTCAAATGGTTTGGACATTTTGTTATGTAAATCCAAATTGCTTTACAAATTGTCTGACTGGCATTCCTGACTTTCCATAATCTCTTCCTTTTCAAATCTGTTCAACTTCTATCTTTTAGTAATTTTGCCAGTTCAATACATGTGAGGTGATAACCTAAGAGATATTTCAATTTGCATATTTCTTTCAGCAATTTTATAAGTTTTCAGATTTATGTTTTTCAAATGATTGTTGATATTTTGAATTTCTCATTTCAAAAATGACTGATTCTTATCAGTTGTCTATAGCTTTTGTTTGGCAGACTTTTAAAATTTATATTTAATGAAACTCCCCTCCATTTACATCTTTTCTTTTCTTTCTAGCTTCACTGATTTTATTTCTGCAGAAGCCTTTTTTTATTAAAATTAAAACGATATTTTCCAGCTTTTATACTCCTCTCTATTGATTCTGCAGCTGGTCACAAATTCTTTCCCTCTTCATAGTTGTAAAAGGTATAAGCCTTCCATTCTATAACTTTTATCTGGTGTGACTTTTAATATTCAGATCTTTTATCCCTTTGGAAATGGTTGTGGCATATGGTACAGATTTCTGATCTAAAAATGGTGTAAGATGATGCTCTAACGCCATTTTCTGCAAAACTTTTATCCAACTTTACCAGCAGTTCTTGTTTAAAAAGAGATTTTCTTCCCTCTCCCCCCCCCCAGAAGTTTGTGTTAAGTTTACTGAAGAATAGATTCTTATCTTTTCTTGCTTTTAAATCTCACCTATCTAATAGGTCTAATCATATTTTCTATTTTTTATCCTGTACAGAATATCTGGATAATTACTACTTTATTATATGACTTGAGGCCTTCTTATGCCAAATCCAACCCTTTCATACTTATTTGATGAATTCTTTTAAAATTCTTAACCTTTTGTTCTACCATAAAATTTTGTTATTATTTTTTCTAATTCTCTAAAGCATCCCTTTGGAAATCTAAATGATATAACACTGAATCTGGACAGTAAAATAGGTAGTGTCATTATTATTACATTGAGTTTTCCCAGTCATGAATATTGCCCATTTTCCCTTTTATTTGTCTTCTTTTATTTCTGAAAAAAAAGCCAACTTGTTTTGTACACATATAAATCCTGTGTGGATTTTGGCATAGCAACTCTAATGCTTAATGCATTTTTTTATTATTTTCAAATGTATTTCTCTGTACATCTCTCATGTTTCCTGGGTTTTGTTAGCAATATACAGAAAGGTTAATGGTCTTTTATGGATTCATTTTGTATTTCCTGCTACTTTCCTTGAACTGTTTACAACATAGCTCAATTGTTGTTGATTCTCTAGCTTTTGCAATGTAACCATTTTATTGTCCACAAATAGAAATCATTTTGCCCCCTCTTTGCCAATGCTTTTTCTCTAATATGTTTTTCTTTCCTTATTAACATAGATAAGATGTCTAGTAGTATGCTCAATTACAGTGTTGGCTACCTTGGCTTCACTCAGGGGAGGGAGGCAGCATGATACAAGAGAAAGTCCATTGGTTCTGGGGTCAAAGAACTTGGCTTTGAATCTCATCTCTGACACTTATGATCTGTGTAACCTTAGGTGTGTCACTTAACTTCCTTAGGCCTCAGATTCCTCATCTGTAAAATTAAGGAGTTAGACTAGATGGCCTCTGAACTTCCTTCTAGCTTTAGAGCTAGGAGCCTATGACTCTTGATCTTATTGGGAAAGTTGCCACTGTCTTTCCTTTTTAAATAATGCTAGCTCTCGGTTTTATATAAATGCTTTTGATCCTATTAAGGAAAGGTCTTTTCATTCTTAGTATTTTTAGCTTTTTTAAAACATAAAGTGCTATGTTTTATGGAAGGCTTTTTCAATACCTAGTGATGTAATCATGTGGTTTTTGTTGTTCTGCTATTAATCTGATTTATTAGCTCTGCAAAGTTTTTCAAAACAAACTCTTTTTGCCATCAAGAACAGCAAAGCCAGCAGCACATTTAGATTGTAACATCACAGTCCAGGATGTGCTTTTAAAGGAAGTGAAAATAATACTGAAGAAAACATGGGAAAAACAGCTGGACTAGACCAAGTATATACTGAGGAGATTCATGCTGAAGGTGATAGAATTGGGGGTGGGGGAGCAGGGAGTATTGAAGGATTTATTTTCAAGGTATGTGGAACAGAGGAAGATACCAAAGGTGGGGGGGGGGAAATTCTGGACCTTATAATTAATAGAAAAAAGGTGACAAATACCAGCAATAACTACTAGCCCTTATGCTTACTTTCCCATCTACATAAAATTTTTATGAGAATCATTTACATACGCATTAAAGGCAAACTGGATGCAAGGATTAGGAGGGAACAGGCAGACTTTTACAAGTGATATTCCATAAGAGAACACATCTTTACCGATGGAACATGTAGAGAATATAAGATCCCTCTGGATTTACTGTTTGTCGACTATAAAAAACCATTTGTTTTGGAAGAATACAAGGTCACCTTAGAGGCTCTCCTTCAATAAGGCTTCTCTCCTGCATAGATCAAAACCAAAGGAGAATCCTTGAAAACTATAAGAACACACATTATCTTGTCCTTTGATTTTTAGTGTAAAATGAGGCACAAAAGAGGGAGATATATGTTCACCAAAGCTAGCTCCATGGAAGAGATCTTAATCAGAATCCAAGTCTGAGAGGAATTCCCTGTAGATGGCAAGGTACACCAGATACTTTTGTTTTTAGATGACATTGTACTGATTCCATCAAGTGTGGGTACACTGGAGAATCTCCTAAATGAGGTCCATGATGACTCAAAAGAGTTTGGCCTATCAATACAGAAATGGGCTTGGCTGATGAAGAATGACCATTGTACTGGCTATTATATGATGTTTGATGGGCAAACTATAGAGCTCAACCTTCATTATGTATATCTTGGACAATCATTGCAAATGGATAAAAAGTCGAGCTCAGAATTGAACAGCAGGAAGAGAAAAAGCCATATCACCTTTGGGAAACTGCACAGTTCTTTTAAGGATTCCTAAGCTTCTCTTAGAAACAAAGATCTAACTTTTAATGAAAAAAATTTTAAATTGTCTATATTAGTATTATGTTATATTGGAAAATTGTCTACATTGCTTTATTGGCAAATTGGACAAAATTTTTCTATATTTTTATTACATTATATTGACAAACATAAAAAAACACAAACATTTCCATATATGAAGAAGAACCAAAAAACAGAATTGCATATGAAACTGTAAATGTATATGTATATACAGCTTGTTTTTCTAAAGCATATATGATTTTAATGGAATACTATTCAGCTGTAATAAATAACAAGTAGGAGGATCTCAGAAAAACCTGGAAAGACTTATACGAACTGAATCAGAGTGAAATAAGCAGAACCAGGAGAGCATTGTACAGTGACAGGAACACAGCTATTCTCAGCAATACAATGATCCAAAATTATCCCAAAGAACTCATGATAAGAAATGCCATCTGATTCCAGAGGAAAAAAACTAAATCTGAATTGAGAACAAAGCAAATTTTTTTCACTTTCTTTTTTTCAATTTGAGTTTCCTTTCACAAAAAGGTCAATATGGAAAAATGTTTTACATGATTGCATATGTAAAATCTATGAGATTACTTAAAGTCTCAAAGTGGGTGGGAGGTTGGGGTAAGGGAGGAAGGAAGAGAATTCGAGACTCAATATTCTTTGAAAAAATTTGGACAGTATTTTTACATGTAATTGGGGAAAAATTAATCTCATATAAATAAAGTATATATGAACTTTAACATGGTAGTTCCAACATTGTCTTGTCTATGACCTCTTTTGAACTTCCTTCTGCTCACTTTAATGTATTTTAAGAATGTTTTGATATTCTTTTCCTTCTTTTCTTTATTTTAGGTTTTACTCTTACCAGGTAATAATTCTCCCTGCCTCACTCTCCTCAGGACACAGCAGAGAGAGAGAGGAGAATTTGTCCTGACCAAAAGGATATTTCCTTTTTTTAAACCTTTACCCTCTGTCTTAGGATCAATACAAGTATCAGTTCCGAGGCAGAAGAGGGATAAGGGCTAGGCAATTGGAGTGACTTGCCTAAGGTCACACAACTAGGAAGTATCTGAGGTCAGATTTGAATATAGGACCTCCCATCTCTTGGTCTGGCTCTCTCTCAACTGAGCCACCTAGCTGTCCCTCCTTCCTTTTAAAAAAAAATCATTTATTTAATTATTTAATTTAGAATATTTCTTCATGGTTACATGATTCATATTCTTTCCCTCTCCTCCTTCCTCCCAAAGCCAACGATTAATTCTACTGGGTTTTACATATGTCATTGTTCAAAACCTATTTCCATATTATTAATATTTGCAATAGAATGATCATTTAGAGTCTATATCCCCAATCACATCCCCGTCAAACCATGTGATCAATCATATGTTTTTCTTCTGTGTTTCTATTCCCACAGTTCTTTCTCTGGATGTGGAGAGCGTTCTTTCTCATAAGTCCCTCAGAATTGTCCTGGATCATTGCATTGCTGCTAGTAGAGAAGTCCATTACATTTGATTGTGTCACAGTATATCAGTCTCTGTGTATAATGTTCTCCTGGCTCTGCTCCTTTTGCTCTGTGTTCATTATTCCTTTCAGCACAATGGTATTCCATCACCATCAGATAGCACAGTTTGTTCAACTATTCTCCAATCAAGGGACATCCCCACATTTTCCAATTTTTTTTGCCACCACAAAGAACATATCTATAAATATTTTTGTGCAAAAAATACTTACTATCTCTTTGGAATACAAACCTAGTAGTGGTATGGCTGGATGAGAGGGGCAGTCTTTTAAAGCCCTTTGGGCAGAGTTCCAAATTGCCTTCCAGAATTGTTGGATCAATTCACAACTCTACCAGCAATGTATTAGTGTCCCAATTTTGCCACATCCCCTCCAACATTCATTACTTTCCTTTGCTGTCATATTGGCCAATCTGCTAGGTGTGAGGTGGTACCTCAGACTTGTTTTGATTTGCATTTCTCTAATTATTAGAGATTTAGAACACTTTTTCATGTGCTTGTTGATAGTTTTGATTTCTTTATCTGAAAACTGCCTAATCATGTCCCTTGCCCATTTATCAATTGGGGGATGGCTTGATTTTTTGTACAATTGATTTAGCTCCTTATAAATTTGAGAAATTAGACCTTTGTCAGAGATTTTTGTTATAAAAATTTTTTCCCAATTTGTTGCTTCCCTTCTAATTTTGGTTGCATTAGTTTTGTTTGTACAAAACCTTTTTAATTTAATGTAATCAAAATTATTCAATTTACATTTTGTAATATTTTCTATCTCTTGCTTGGTCTTAAATTCTTTCCTTTCCTATAGATCTGACAGGTATACTATTTCTATGTTCACCTAATTTACTTATAGTTTCCTTCTTTATCTTTAAGTCATTTACCCATTTCAATTTATCTTGGTATAGGGTGTGAGATGTTGGTCTAAACTGAATCTCTCCCATTACGTTTTCCAATTTTCCCAGCAATTTTTGTCAAATAATGGGTTCTTGTCCCAAAAACTGGGATCTTTAGCTTTATGAAACACTATCTTGCTGAGGACATCTACCCCAAGTCTATTTCATCGATCCTCCTTTAGCCAGTACCAGATTGTTTTGATGACCAGTGCTTTATAGTACAGTTTAAGATCTGGTACTGCTAGGCCCCCATCCTTCACATTTTTCCATTAGTTCCCTTGATATTCTTGATCTTTTGTTCTTCCAAGTGAACTTTGTTATAATTTTTTCTAATTCAATAAAAAAGTTTCTTGGTAGTTTGATAGGTATGGCACTACCTCCTTCCTTTTTAATAAATAAGTCAAACAAAAGAGATACATACAGTGCCCATTTCTGAAACTGTAGGTCTCTGTGCTTTTAATCTATCATCTCTCTACCAAGAGGTGGGTAGCCTGCTTTAACATCAGTCTTGGTGGTCTGCGGATGGTCATTGCAGAACCCTGTGGTCCTTCAAAGTCATTTTCCTTTACAATTCTCCAGTTTTTATATAAATTATCCTCCTGGCCTCTGATTATATTATTCTACAAAGTTCATATGAGTATTCCCAGATTGCTTTGAATCTGTCCTTTTCATCATGGAAAAATGACTAATAGGATCTTTTATTTTCCAAAAATAAGACTTTATCAACATTACCATATGATGTTCGAAAAACGGCATCAACTATTCTTTCATTCACACTTGATTTTAAAACAAACATTTCCTATTGTAAACAGAACTGAAGAAAACATTTAAAATTCTAATATATAATTGTTTTTCTCCCAATTCTCATTTCAAAATTTGAGATTACATGCAAACCCCACAGCAGTTTTAACATTAGGATAGAAGTGTCCATCACAGGAATCTGATATTTTCAAAAATGCATTTGTTTCTCATTGAATCGTTTCTGCAGTATTCAAAATTATGGCATTATTATATACAAGAGAAAACACCTGAAGGCTTATTTAAATGATCTGAAATAAAAATTGGCTTTTCATAGTGCTTTCAGGTAGATATTAGAGTCTTCTCTCTTGTGTATATCTAGTTGAAAATTTCCTCATCTGATACTGTGAAGGTTTTACAATTCTTTAATCTGACTCCTGCTATACTGAAGTGAGACTTTTTTGTTTTCTGGAAGAATCTTTTATGTGTGTCAAGTGTCCTTCCATTAAATGAATCAGCTATTGTTATTGTTGCTGTTGTTTAGTTAGTTTTCTCTGCACCAGGCAACGCACTAAGGACTGGTAATAGAAAGGCAAAAAGCATAATAACAGCCCCTGCCCTCAAAGAGCTCGCATTCCAATATGGAAGACGCATTTAAATGAATAGGCATACAATATGACAGTAAAGGAAAATAATAAATGTTGGAGGGGTTGTGGCAAAATTGGTACACAAATATGGATATAATCCACTGCTGGATTCGAACCCCAAAGAGACAATAGGGAAAATACATGTACAAAAATATTTATAGCTGCACTCTTTGTGGTGGCAAAAAATTGGAAAATGAGGGGGTTTCCAATGGTTAGGGAATGACTGAACAAATTGTGGTATCTGATGGTGATGGAATACTATTGTGTTGAAAGGAATAAAGAACTGGAGGAATTCCATGTGAACTGGAATGACCTTCAGGAATGGACGCAGAGTGAAAGGAGCAGAACCAGGAGAGCATTGTACACAGAGACTGATACACTGTGGCACAATCAAATGTAATGGATTTCTCTCTTAGTAGCAATGCAATGACCCAGGACAATCCATAGGGACCTATGAGAAAGAATGCTATCCACATCCAGAGAAAGAACTGTGAGAATAGAAACACAGAAGAAAAACATATGATTGATCACGTGGTTCGATGGGTATATAATTGGGGATTTTGACTTTAAATGATCCCTCTATTGCAAATATTAATAATATGGAAATAGGTTTTGAACAATGATACATGCATAACCCAGTGGAATTTCCCATCAGCTCAGGAAGAGTGGAGGGAAAGAACATGAATCATGTAAATATGGAAAAATATTCTAAATAAATTGATTAATTAATAAAAAAGAGGGATAGGAAGCTCTCAGGAATAAAATTTAGTGATCCACTCACAACTGATTTCAATGAATAGGACAAAACTGATATCTAAAAAGATATTCATCTGGCCCATTAACCAATTTAAATTTAAAATGGACATATACAAGCAATTAAATCAAGGTCAGAAACTTGAGAATACATTCAAAGGACTGTCAAGAACTTGTAAATTTAACACAAGGAAGACTAAAACCATATGAAGCCATTAGAGTGAAAGCAGTCCACTGCTTGAGTAGTCAAGAAGGAAAAGGGGGATATTTTGAAATTGGTAAGCATGAAATTTATTCCTAATAAAATTTGAGAACAAGTTATAAAGAATATTTTTTCCAGCACTAACAGAATCTGAGTTAGTTTAAAAAAACTTTTTTAAAGTTTTATAGATTTTCCTATACCATCTTCATTTCCAAATCTATTCCTCTTCTTTCCTTAACCAGCAAATAATTTCTAATAAAAATGGTATAACAAAAAAATAAATGAATGAATAGGCATGTACAATTTACATACAGGGTAGGGAGAAGGTGTCTTCAGAAAGAAGACCCTAGGGATAGAATGGAAGAATAACCCTCTTGAAGAAGGTGATGTTTGCTGAGTCTGGAAGGAAGCCATCCATGTCAAGAGTCAGAGATGAGGACAGAGGGTATTCAAGGCATGGGGACCAGTCAGTGCAAAGGCACAGAGGTGAGAGATAGAATGTTTCAGGCATAGCAAGTAGGTCAGTGTGGCTGAACTGTATAAAGTGAGGAGGTGACTAAAATGTGAGAAGACTGAAAAGGTTGGAAGGGGCCAGGCAGTGAAAAGCTTTAAATGCCAAAGACTTTTGTTTTGGATCCTACTAGTAAGAGGGAGTCATTGGACTTTTTTGAGTAGGAGTGTAAGATCAAACTTGCACTTTTAAGGGTGTACTAGAGTTAGCTTGGAGAGGTAATTGTTCAATTTTCAGAGAGAGCATTTATATCTCAGAAATTGGCAAATACTACAAATCAGGGCTTGATTAATAATTTCATTGATTATTTAGGCTTAAAGTGAGAGAGAAAACACTAATAATGGAGATTCAACTTAAAAGGATGTCATGAGTACATTATTTTAGAGATCTAATTGCTAACCATTTACCAGAACACCCCTGGGTCTTTAGAAAAATCATCTCAGCAACTGAGTAGAGGTTATATTGGAGTGGGGAGACACTTGAGGCTTGAAGACTGATTAAAAGGCTATTGCAAAGGGTCAGGTGAGAGGTGATAAGGGCTTGAAGTAGAGTTGTGGCTCAGTGGAGAGAAGGGGCCACATATGAAAGATGGTGTGAAGGCAGAAATAATAAGATTTGGCAATAACTTAGATATATGGGGTAAATAAGAGTGAGAAGTTGAGTATGATGCCAAGTTTGTGAGTCTGGGAGCCTGGGAGAATGGTGGTGTCCTTGGCAAAAATGGAGAAGTTGGGAAGAGGGAAGAGTTTGGGGAGGAAAAGAATGAGTTCTCTTTTGGACATGTCAAATTCAAGATATCTACAAGATATAGAGTTTGAAATATTAAAAAAATAGATATATGGGACTGGAGCTTTAGAGAGACTAGAATTGGATATATAGATCTGGCAATGATCTGCAGAGAGATGATTCTGATGCTGAATGCATGGAAGCTGATGAGATCGCCAATGGAAATGGTAGAGGGAAAAGAGGAGAGAAGAGAGAAAGGACCGGAAGAGAATTCCCAAAGGGAAGGCCCAAAAGAGACAGAACTGTTTCTTCTTACTTTTCTTACATACCACAGAGTGGATGGCTCCTTCTGACTTAGTTGCCAATCATCTTTGACACAACCCCTTCCTCCCAACGCTGGGGATCAATCAGGAGATATTGTGGCACCCCAGCAAGGGGCATGTTACTTAGAAAAGAAACAGGGTGCATATCCAGGTCTTTAGAAGTTTCCCTTGTCCAGCAAATCATAGATTTCCCTGATCTCCTCTGTTATACCTGTTTGCTGATAGAAAATGGAAGAATACTTAACCACTATTCACACTTGAACTGCTTTTAGCAAGCAATCAGAGGCTCTGCTCTTAAGGGGACTGCTGTATCTAACAGCCACAACAATCCATTAGGAGAAATGATGCTCTGGCTTGCAACCAGACAGAACTCACTCTGCTGAACAATATCAACGTATACTGCCATCAGTTTCATCTTTTAGCAGTATAATTTGTTTTAAAAGTGTGCAGGGAGGGCAATCTTTCATTCGTTCTGCAAATATTTATTAAGCTTCGGCTGTGTGCAGAGAATTATGGTTGTCTCTGGGAGAGACACAAAGTTGAGATAAAACCTGGTCTCTGCCCTTATAGAATTCACAATCAAAGAGGAGGCTAATAAATATACACAGATAGCTATAATGCTGAATTTACATGTGTGTCGGAGAAGAGAAGAATAAAGTGGTATGTGAGATCTGAGGCTTAACATCATTTTCAATAGGGGGATCAGAGAGACTTTCCTGGGGGATGTAGCACTTGAGTAGGGCTTTCAAGATTTGATAAGAATTCAATAGGCAAAGAGAGCAAAGGGCAGAATTCTAGGCATGAATTAAAACATATGATAGCATGAGTGTGCATTTCTGTGCAGAGAGCTGGTAAGTTGGACAGAGGGCATAGACCGGGATAATCTGAGATGAAAGATGATTGTTTCTACTCCATGTTCCCTCGTGGGTACCTTCTCTCTCAACCCCCTTTAATGTGTTTTCTTTCCCTATTAGAATATAAGCTCCTCGAAGGTGAGGACTGTCTTTCTTTTTGCTAGAATTTGTATTCCCAGCATTTAGTACAATGCCCATACACAGTAGGTGTTTAATGAAGGTTCCATGGTTTATGCTAGATTGGTGAAGGTCTTGAATGCCAGAGGAAGGAGGTCTAACTTTTTAGCAGAGTCATGGCATGACAAGGACTTTGCATGTAGCATGTCATTGGAGATTGGTCTCTGTTGTCAGAGGGCCTACCAACTTGAGCTCCTGGAGCATGAGAGACTATGATTGATAGGATTGTCCTGTCCCAATATTGCAGGAAAGAGACCTGAAATCTTTGAGAGGCAAGAAGGAAGCATATGCATTGAGAGATGTTCACCAAGAGCTCTTGGAAGGATGAGATCACAGCTAAGATGATGGAGGGAGGCAGTGGTCTTCTGCCTATAACTGCCATAGACTCTATAACCAACAATAGCTTCCATAGTGATGCTACAGCCTTTGTAGGCCAAGCATCTTCAACTGTAGTCTAAGCAAGAGAATAAGAGAGGACAAGAGACTAGCTGGTCTGGGAGGCCAGTTACGGCCACCTCTGTTGATCCTACTGTCACTGCCCCAACTGATACTGAGATGCTGGGAAAAGATTATTATGTGGAATTCCCATTGAGTGAATGCAGAATGGCTGAAGCTGTCCTTGTTGATAAGGATAAAATCTGTGATACAATGACTTTTTTGTGCCTTATTTTGCATTGAGTTTACATCCCTAAGTTTCATTCTTTAAGAGTTTACTCCCTTTCTGTATTTGCCATGTTTTCAAAGAAATCATTTTCTCTAAGATAGCATTCATTGGCTGTGTGTGTTTATGTGTCTATGTGTCCCTAGGGAATTAAATGCAGATGAGAGGGAGGCTATGTTGGCCAGGGAGAGAGAGAAATAAATTTTCTTTCTAATTGCTGGCTCTACCATCTGGGCTCTTGAGCTGAACAAAACAAATTTTATTGATACATATTATGACTGCTCCCCCGGAGCAGAGAAGAATAAATGAATTTGAGCAGTTCCAGACATGGGATGAGCCAGTAGTTTTTTGGTGGGAGGTTTTGTTAAATGGATAGGGGTAATCTCTGCCCGACGCACTGACTTTAAGCAACTTCCCTTTCCATTACTTCTCCCATGTCAAATTTGAAAGAACTTCCTGTTCTCTGAGAGGAAAAGGAAGAGTGTTCTCTAAAGGGAAAGCCATGTCCACAGGGATAATGCCAAGAGTAAAGATAGAAACAAAGGATGCCACCCACATAAGGTGCTGAAGAAGAAGAAATAACCAGTTCTCATCAGCTAAATACCTTCTGCCCCCCACACTGCTAGGAGCATACCCCAGCAACTATGAAAACTTGTAAAAAGAATGTTATGGTGGCCTTAGTATAAAGGATGGATTGGTGAGTGAGTGAGGGTAGTATTGGAAAGAAGAACTGTTAGGAGGTTATTGCAGTCGTCCTCATAGCAAGGGTGGGATGATAAAAGTTTAACAACCAGCTATACCTGCAAAAATGTACTCATGACATGCTTTTAATCTGCATCATAAACATTTGACAATGTCACGATTGAAAAATTAATGATCAACAAAACAACCAAGCCCTGATTTTTAGCATTTGCTGATTTTCAAGGTGTAAGTGCTCATGTTGAACATTTAACAATCAGCTGTTGGAAGCCAGTTTGAAAAGGATTCGGCACAGTCTTGCACATGGATCTTATTTAGCGGGTAGATGTGAATAGAGAGGAGGCATAAAATGTGAAGAATGTTGGAAATGTGATATTTCTAGTACTGGGGAGCTGCTTGGAGTTGAGAGGTGAAGGAGAAGGGGAGAGTAAAAGGTAATGCCAAGGAAGATTATGAGCATGGAAACCTCAGTTAATGACAATATTACAAACACTGCTTGGTCTCCATCAGCCAAAATCTGCAGCGTGAATTTAGGCTATTTTGAGAGACATGGTATTCTCCACTAGAGAGATGATCATTTCTGTTACCCTAGTCAGACCCTGTGTGGGGTATGTGTTCAGTTTTAGGTGTCAAGTTTTCAGAAGGACATTGAAAAAATCATGAACACCCAGCAGAAGATAACCAGTATAGTTAAAGGCTCTGAGATGGTACTATATGAATACTGACTGAAGGGAATGAAAAGGTTTAGCCTATAGAAGAGAAGAAATATTTCGAGTATTTGAAGGCACATCACATCAAATAGAAATCAGGCTTCTTTTTCTTTGCCCCAGAAGGCAAAAGGAGGAGTAGCAGAAATTAAAAGAGACAAATTTCACAGCTTCCCAGAATTTCAGAGTTGGAAGGATACCAATTAATCCAACCCATACTCCACCAAGAATCATCTCTAGCACATATCCAAGAAGTGTTTATCTAATGGGCTAAGCAGCCCGTTCTACTTTTTGACACCTCATTGTTAGGAGGTCATCTTTCAAGAATGTCTTTTTGTAAGTTATACTCAGTGCTGCCAGCTTTCCCCTCAAGGGTTACACAGAATAATCTGAACCCCTCTTCTATGAGACAGTCTTTCAGATACTTAGACACAGTTCTCACATCTCTCCTTAAGTCTTCTCTTTTCTAGGCTAAACTTCCTTAGTTCCATCAGTTGCTAGTTGAGCCAGCTCACTAGCTTATCCATGTCCTTCATAAAATGTGGACTCCAAAACTGAACATTGTGCTCCCCAAATGACCAAACAAGGACAGAGTAAAGCTGGATTATCACCTGCTACATTTAGGACACAGTAGCTCTCTTAATGCAGTCAACGATCATAATAGTTCTCTTGGCTGCCATATCACCCTTTGTCTGACATTGAGGTTGCGGTCCACTAAATCCCTGGATTGTTTTTTCAGATGACCTGCTGTCTAGCCAAGCCTTGCCCATCTCATATTTATGAAGTTGCCTTTTGAACCAAGGTGTGAGGTTTTCTCTTTACTCCTATTCCATTTAATTTTATCCTATCCACTTCAATGTTTCAGCTGTTGATATCTTTTTGGATCCAGACTCTCATACAACATTGGCTATTTTCCTCAGCTTTGTGTCACATGGAATTTTGATGGACATGCTATTAATGCTTTTATTCATGTGATTGTTTAAAATGTTAAATAATGCAGAGCCAAGGAGAGGTCCCTGGGGTACTCTGCTTGAGACATTCTTTCAAAATTGATGCATAGCCATTGCTAATCTTGCCTACATCTTTCTATCTTGTCTACAAGTGTAACATGACAGATTTTGCCAAGTGCTTTGCTAAAACATAGGAAAATCATATCTGTAGCATTTCTCCAATCTAGTACCTAATACCCTTGTCAAAGGACAGTCTGATACCTTTGTCCAAAAAAGGGAAATTGTTAGGCATGATCTAGTCTCACTGAAATTGAGAGCCATTTTGGTCCTGCCTTTTTCTAGTCCTAAGATCATTCTCCTTGGCAGAGAAAACTGGAGCAAAGGAAAAGTTGAGTAGCTCTGTCTTTCCTCTCTCATCTATTATCCTCATTCCAGCCACTCCAAGAAGTACTCCTATCCCTCATTTGATCTTCTTGTTTTGACCAATAGTTTTTTTGAAAAACCCTTCTCACTCTTTGCATCCCTCCTTCTGCTTATTCTATGCTTTAGCCACTATTCTTCCAGGACTATAGTACATGTTTGCATTTATTCTCTGTTATCTGTCCTTAAGTCCATCTTCTGCCCATGTTTTTAAACTACAGATTAGCTTCCTGTTCATCACTCTGCATCCACATGTATCTCTTCAGACCACACCACACCTTTGTATCATTAGGATTTCACTAATGAAAGCTTCCCACCCCTTCTCAGCATACCTCTTTCCCTAACAGTTTCAGTTCATGAGATCCTACCTTAATTTTCTCTGAACTCTTTGAAATCTGCGCTTCCAAAATCACCAGACTATGACTAGCTTTCTTCTCCTTTCACATACTCTAGGAGGGAGGGGTCACTTGTCCCTAGGGTTTCCCCCCCTTGCTATCCTGGCAATCAGTTCCTTGCTCTGAGTGGGCTTTTGAAAAAGCAAATTATCATTCAGGCAAGTTGAGGAATTACTAGTTGCTATTCTTTGGCAGAGAAAGAATGACAAAACATGTAGGCTAACCCCTGTCCCAACTATCTTTATAAGCCTCCATGACAGGTTAGTTATCTCTTTCCCCAGTTTCTTCATCCATTCTTTTTTCTGTGCAGGCGTTTTTAACTTTCTCTTATGATGGTATTGCTTATGTCTGCTTTGATTTTTGCCCATATGCTCTTCAGCATGTCTCCCCAGTCTGCTTTCTATATATCTTCACATGAGTATGTAATCTCTTGCCCAGTGTTCCCCAAGATCGGAGCCAATGCAGACAGGTCTAATTTCAATGGCAGATCTAAAAGATGTTGCTCACTCTTTGACTCTTACTGTCTTCTCTCAGAATTGGCTCTGGGAAAAATCTCAGAACACAGCTTTTTGTCTACTTAGACCTTTATAGATGTTGGTACCAGGTTCCCAACTCCTATTCAAGCACTTACTGTAATAATGCATTTATTGGGAATGGGGTAGTTTTTATTTAACACCACAGAAAATGTAGAAAATGCAAAGTATTCAGAGGCCATAATCAAATGTACTCCAAAAGTGCTCATTATAGCTATTAGATAGTTATTATGATTCTTTTCCCTCCCAGGTGGGTCCCACTTTTTTAGAGCTTTAAAGTTCTTCCAGTAGCAAAAGCAATGTGAAGGTTTTTTTAATTTCATTTTTTAAAAAATTCTGAACTTCAACACTCAAAAAAGAACACTTCTATACACACAGCAGAACATGTAAAGAAGATTCTACGTTAGACTGTGAACTTCCATTTCATATAATTTGCTTTGGAAAAAAGGACATAATAACTTTCTCATATTACTTTCAAAACTGTCTTGCTTGCCTGCGGTTCCTTCTGAACTTCTTTCTGTTTTCTTCTGCATGTTTAAAAATGTTTCTGTGGCTCTCCATTCTGGGTCGTTGCTATTGCTAACCCCCTCTCCCTGATCTACTCCCCTCATTGAAGAAATGAGAGAAAATAAAGACAAGAATTCTTGTAATCAATAAGCATAGTTAAGGACAACAAATTTACATAGAGGCCATGTCCAAAAGCGTATCTCTTTCTGTACCCTGCGTCCACTCCTGTGCCAGGAGGTGGGTAATGTGCTTCATCATAGGTCCGTTGGAGACATAGTTGATCATTACACTGATCAGGGCAATCTGATCACCCTTTAAATATGGTATGCCTTTCTGGAACCAGAATTTATAGGATGTTAGCTTTAAATTTGGAAGTGACCTTCGGGGATATTGAGTCCAACTCCTTCATTTTCAGCTGAGGAAACTGAGACAGAGGTTTAATGATTTGTTCAAGATCGCACAGCAAATGAGCGTCTGAAGTAGGATTCAAATTGAGGTCTTTCTCTGGACAACCTCAGTGCTCCCTCCACTGTGCCACTTTACAGTCATAAATCTCACCCTACCAAGTCTCACTGATACTTAAAATGTAAAAGTGCACCACGTTCCAAATTTTTCTAGTTCCCTTTGCTTGTTATACAAACTTTGTTTATCTGTATATGGACCGTTGAAGTCACTGATTTTAGCCTTGACTCTTTTGGTATATTTTGTTTCCTATTAATTTCTGTGTTTTTCTACTCTTACATTTCTCCGTGCACTCAAGCTACTCTTTTGTTTTCTATCTTGGGGATAATTTGTACCCAGATTTCTCCTTTCCCCTTCTTTTTTAATTTAAAGGCTCTCAGAATTAGATTGACAAGATTCCAAGAAGATAAGTTTTGCCAGCTCTTGTTACATGAACTCCAACTGTGGTGGAGAGCCCTTTATTCCTAAATGCAAAGTGATGGCTTGAAAATCGAAATCTTAGTCTCAGATGCTCTCTTCATAGCCAGCTCTTGGTTTGCATTCATTTCATTGAGTGTGAGGAAGAATTTCCTAATAATTGGAAATGTTTCAAAGTAGGAGGGAGCATTGTGGGAAGTAGTAGGTATCTCATCACTGGAGATCTTCAAGAGAATGCCAGATGGCTATTTTAGAGGATGATTCAAGAGGCGGGGGGCTCCTATTCATATACGGGGAGGATTGAATAACTTCTCTAATTCCTTCTAATTCTGAAATACCATTTTCTACTTTCAATACCAAGAAAATTCTGTATCACTAAGTAAGCTCAGTGTAGGTTATACAATAATGATCAACAATTGATTACTGGGCTGAATTAAAATGAATTTATTGACTTGAAAAATATCTGTTCTCTGACTCAGTTGTTCGTTGCATTGACCCTATGCTTTCACAAGTAACCTACTGGAAAAAAATTTATAGAGCTTTCAGGATTTTTCTTTCCCCTCCAGCCAATTTCCTGAGGGCACCTTTCACATCCTTATTCCTTAGGGTATAAATGAGAGGGTTCAACATGGGGGTAACTGCTCCATAAAGTATTGAGATGACTTTGTCCTGGTCCTGAGACTCTTTAGATTGGGGCTTCAAGTACATATAGATGGCTGTCCCATAAAATATGGTCACTACTGTCAAGTGGGAACCACAGGTAGAGAAGGCTTTGAGCCTGGCCTCTGTGGAGCGAATCCTGAGCACAGCTGCCACGATGCGGATGTAGGAGATGAGGATAAAGGTGAAGGGTAGGGGCAGTGTAAAAGTACTAATGACCAGACCCAGGATCAGGCTCATGGGGGTGTCTGAGCAGACAAGCTTTAGCAAGGCTTGGATCTCACAGGTGAAATGGTTAATGACATTGTGCCCACAGTATTGAGCTGGAATAGCAACAATTGGCATTACAGATATGAAGAAGGCACTGGCCCAAGTACCCACTGCCATCTGCAAGCAGACCTGGTTGCTCATGATGACAGTGTAGCGCAGAGGATTGGAGATGGCAACAAACCTATCATAGGCCATGATGGCAAGGAGGAGACACTCAGTCATTCCCAGGAACAGGGAAATGGTCATCTGGGCATAGCAGCTGGTGTAGGAGATGGTGGGGAAGTCCTTGAAACACTGGGCCAACACATAAGGCTCCCAGCTGGTGGTATAGCAGATGTCAAGGAAGGACAGGTTGCTGAGGAAAAAGTACATGGGGGTGTGAAGGTGAGCGTCCCTTTGGATCACAGTGACGATGAGGCTGTTCCCCAAAAGTGTGAAGAGGTAGAAGCACAGCAACCCAGTGAAGAAGGCAGCTTGCACATGGGGCTTCTGGGAAAACCCCACCAGGATGAATTCAGTGACCTCAGAGTAGTTAGTTCTCTGTAGCCCATCCATTGGGCCCCCTCAGCTGCAAGGGAAAGAGACAAAGCAGAGCATCTTCTCCATGGGAGCCAGGGGACAGGAAGAACTTTTCAGCGACTTCTGGAATGAACATTCTCAGCTTTAAGTCAAAACTGTGCTGGGTTCTTGCCAGAGGGTCAGGCTCACACTGCACATGTTGATGGAAGATGGAAAAAAGGTCTGGGAATTTGGAAAATTATTTTCTTATGAGCAATCGTTGAAAGTTTTGCTGTTACTTTAGCCTGAAGAAAGGGATATAAGCTCTCCTTACTTAATGCCAAAACATTCCATCTATTGTGTGACATGGTAGCCAGAGCACCACATTTAAAGCCAGAAGCCTAGGATTCTGATCTCATCTCTACCACTTTCTTACTGTGTGACCTTACGAAGTATGCCTCAGTTTCCTCCTCTGTAAAACGACAGAATTGAACTAGATGCTGCCTATGAAATCTTCCAGTTCTAAATGCTTATTATTCTATGAATCACAGATTTGATCAATCAGATTTTTGGTTGTCACGCACAGGAAACATGGGGGTGATTAACTGAATCAGGCAGTTGTTTTGGCCTCGTCATGATGAACAACAGCTTGACCTTTTTGAATAAATTGGCTGGTCAATTCCAAAGGTTACTTTCATTCAAACAACTAGTCATTATTTTTCTTCCATGATACCAACAAGCTAATTTGACTGAAGTTTTTATTTCTAATTAGCTATTCAGGAGAAACAACTGGTCAGTTTAGACAATTCTGAGATTATAAATTGAATAAGGGCTAAAAAAGTAAGGAAGGAATCAAAGATAAGTCTGAGGTTTATAGTTTGGGAGATCAGGAAAAAGATATTGTAATTAACTGACATGGAACATATTGGAAGTTGAGCCACTCTGGGGGGAAGGATTCTGAATTTGATTTTGTTAGTCTTGAGATTTAGGTGGGTAAGAAAAACAAAGACTTTCTATAGATAATGAGTTCTTAAAAACTTTGTGACAACCATTGCAATGTGAGTAACCAGCTTAGGAAGGCTTTCCATACATGAATAGAGTTAAGTTTTGAGACAAAATAAAGCTCATTGTGAAGTTAAGTCATGTAATACCAGCTTAATCAAATCGATTCCAATCAACAAATTTCCTTGACTCTGATGATATCGATAAGCTTTTCTGGGAAGGTTTTAGAGCAAAATTATTAAGAAGTTTATATAAATGCTAACATGTTATTTTCACACAGTCATCCAAGCATTTCTGGGGTCAGAGAATAATAAAATGTAATAGGTAGAAGGGATCTTAGACATCTGCTAGTTCTACCCTACCTCTGTGTTTTCAGAAAAGGACATTGAGAACAGAGAGAGGAATGGATTTAGTGACCATGAAGAAAGCTAATAAATGTCAGGGCGAGTACTTGAACTAAAGTCTTCTGCCTCGGTGAACAGTGCACATTCCACTCTACTCCAGTGCTCCCAGGATGATAACCACCTTCCTGGAGGTGAGGATTAGAGCAGAAGTCCTGGTGAGAGCTTTTTCATCTCTTAGATTAGCATACTCTTCCATGATCTCTAATCTCTGCCCCATCATAAAAGCATACCAATGGCCATGTCTAATCTCATTTGAGGACCATTGAATTTTGAGCTGGAAGGGAATTTTGAAAATAATAAACTCTGAGACTTAGGGGCTTTCCAAAGGTTACATAGCTAGTAATTAGCAGAGCCAGGATTTTATCCTCACTCTTCTGACTTCAGTGTCCCGAGTCCCATAATTTTCTTTTCTTTCCCTGAAGTTGCTTTTCCTTCATCTCACTAGGATCCCTCGTCCCTTTTCCCCACCTCCCTTCTCAACTCATCCTCTCTTTCCTTGTGCAATTGTCCAATCGCTAACCAACTGGAGGTCCTAGTGTTATGTTTGTGAAACTTAAACAATTTAGCTAAAGAAGTCACTGGAGAGAGGTATTCCTTGAGGGAAAGGGAGAGACAAAGAAGGGGACATTACTTACTGCATGGGGGGCAGAAAGACAGCAATGCACAGAAGGTGTTTCCCTTATAATCGGGGAATTTTGTCAGTGAGGCACCCTCCCCACAACAAATAAGCTTGGTTCCTTTACCTGCAAGAGAAGTTTCACAGAAACAGCTGTGGTGATAAAATCTTTCTATGTGGTATAGGTATAATTGCCAAGATCCTAAGGATTTGACTATTAGTTTCTACAGGCTGAACTGATCTTATTTTAATATTCTTATTGTCTTATCAGTGAGATAGTGGTAGCTTTTAGGAAAGGCCCCATTCACTGTTGGTATCTGGAAGCCGCCCCTCAAGAGGAACTGAGCAGTCCAGTCATAGTAGGAATGCTAAATTAATTCGTAGCATGCATTTCCCTCCACTTATGCAGACATTACAATGAATTGGAGGATGTTAAAGCTGGAAGGAATTTTAGAATGCATTGCTTCTAATTCTTTCATATTTTGGAGATGAAGAAACTGAGTCTCAGAGAAGCCATGTGATTTGCCCAGTTGTCACACAGCTTCCAAGTGGTGAGATTGAAGTGAAACCCAGGTCTTCTTATTTATAGTGCATGCTCAAAGTCGTGGTACCTTTCTCTTGGCAACAGAAAATAGCCTCAATTAAGGATATCGGTTTTCAATTATACAGAGATCCCTGGGAAATCTGGAGCAAGTCTAGGGCTTCCTAACTTCAGCCTTAGAGAAATGTTGTACTTCTGGGCCTTAAGGGACCATGTCCCTGCTCTGCAATTAAGAGGCGTCTAGTACAAAGAGGGGAAGAGTCTATGGAGGAGGAGGAGACACCTGCAAAAGCGAGCTCATTAAAAGTCACATGTACTTTCCCCTGAACTTTGTAATGAGAGCTTCAGACATGGTCCCATTAGCATTAGTTTCTGGTAAGGAAACATGTGATACTTTCTCCTGCCTGCAGAAGGCGTGGATAGAATGAATGGAATCTATCCGTGGTGTCTCCCCCTCTCTCCCTCCCCCACCCCTGCCCCAAGCTCCAAGTAATATAGTCAAGTTAGACTTGGGTATTCCAAGCTAGGAGTTCTAGTGGGTTCAACATCCCTTTCAGGCCATTAGAAGTTGGGTACTGTGATTTTGAGGTCCACTTGTTTCAACAAGGGTACGTTTGGCTGGAAAAGTTATAAAACAATTTTGAGGTTTTTAAAATGTTCATTTCTCTAGTCAGGGATGGTAGAGGGAAAAGCATTTATTAAATGCCTACTATGTGCCAGGCACTTTACAAATATTATCTCATTTGATCCTCACAACCCTGGGAGATAGGTGATATTAATATCTCCATTTGGCTGTTAAGGAAACTGAGGCAGACTTACTCAGGGTCACACAGTTAGTAAGTGGCTGAGGTGGGATGTGAATTCAGGTCTTCTTGACTCCAGACCCAGATATCTACCTTTTGTATCATCTATCTACCTTATTATTGGTAGTTTTTGGCAGTCTTTCATATGGCTTTTGATAATTTACATTTTGTCTTCTAAAAACTATTGATTCACATCCCTTAACCACTTATCCATTGGGTATAACTCCACTTATTACCTATTTTTTTTTGTCATTTTCTGGTTTACATTGAATAGCAGATTTTTCTTAGGGATTTTGAATGTAATGATGATTTCTCATTCAATAGTTTCTCTTATTCTAGTTGCATTTATTTTGTTTGGGCAAAAGCTTTTAAATTTTGCATAGTTAAAATTATTTCTTCTATCTTTCATGATCACCTTCATTCATGTTTGGTTATATATTTTCCCCCAGGCCTATTTGTTAAATGTTATTCTATGCCAATTTTAAAATGATGCTTTGAAAATACAATCATCCCTTTCTCATTGCAACTTTTCCTATTGCAGTTTCACTGTAAGCATAAGAAATTAAATGAGAATTTTTGGAGAGGTTTTTGGAAGCCACAGCTAACATGTGGAGGCCAACAGAAAAAAGTTTAGAAACTCAGAAATGCATACTTAACTCAAAATTTACAATAAGGTACTATAAACATACCATTAAAGAAAAATAAAAAATTCAGACTTCTCTGGTATGAAGCGAGTGCCAAAAGTTTTTATGTGGATTTTCCAGATTGCAGGGGTGCCACGCCTGCAACCCTACTGATATGGAGGAGACAACTATATTTAATGTTTATTAATATCTTTTGCTTTTATATCACCTTTATTTCTAAATATATCCCTCTCCTGACCAGAGAACTATGCACTTGTAAAAAAAGAATAAACAAAGAAAGTGATAAAAAAAACAATTCATCAAAAACCAAACAACAGGTGACTCAGTGGATAAAGTGCCAGCCCTGAACTTAGAAGACCCTGGGTTAAAATGTGGTCTTGTATACTTTCTAGTTGTGTGACCCTGGGCAAATCACTTATTCGTGATTGCCTAGCCCTTGCTGCTCTTCTTAGAATTGATACTACAACAGAAGGTAAGGGTTTAAAAAAACCACACCAAGCAAGTCTGATAGCCCATGAAATAATTCACATCCATTGTCTCTCACCTCTACAAAGAAAGGTGGGACCATTTACTCATCTTTTTTCTGGGTCATGTTTGTCATTCCAATTACACAGGATTTAGTTTTTGTTGTTTTTGGTTTTGCCTTTCCTTTTACATTGTAACCATCCTGCACTGTTTTCTTCCTACTTCATTTTGTATCCTCTTCCTCACTTCCCTTAAATTCTTCATATTAATTGTTTTCATTATATTCATAAACTATTCACTTTGCTTAGACACCTCCCTATTTACATTGTTTCCAGTTCTTTGCTTCTACAAAAAGTGACACAATGAAATTTTTGGTATGCTTTTCTTTTTAATCTTTGACCTCTGTGGGGTATAGACCTAGTAATGGTTTCTCTCAGCCAAAGGCCTTTCACCTTCTTAACATAATTCCAAATTACTCTCCAGAATCATTGGGCCAATTCACAAGATGAGTGATCTTAGGCATGCAGGGTCCCATAGACAGTGGGGGATTTCAAGCATTATTTTGAGATTTTATAGAGTTGCGAAAACTCAGATTTCTACTTAGTATAAGAAAAAACTCCAAGACAATGAATTCTCTCTCCTCAAAAGTCTCCAAGCAGTGGCTGGATAACCAGCTCTCTCATATGCTATAGTGTGGTTTGAAGCAGACAAATCTTAAGATCCCTTCTCTCCAATTCTGCGATTCTATTATCTTCCCAATCATCAGAGTTATTCAGAAGTTGAACTGGCTACCACACAAGGCCATGGGATTCCAGCTGTCTAGCCTAACCTCATCATTTTACAGAGGAAGAAACTGGGTCCTGGGGAGAGGAAGTAACTTGTCCAAGATCACACATCCGAGTATAGATATAGAGCTGTCAGGGACCTTAGAAGCTCTTCAGTTCAACCCTCTCATTTTATAGAAGAAGCAGCTGAGTCCTCAGTAGATGAAGTTACTTACCTGAGGTCAGTTGGTAATAAATGGGGGATCAGGATTTGAACTCAGGTTCTATTTCCTATACAAGTGGATGAGGAATGTTGTAGTGGTTATTACCTTGACATCCAGTAAACAGTCAGTCAACAAGTCTTTAAATATGTGCCAGACATATAAATGCTTGGAAGACAAATATAAACTGAAAGAGACAATTCCTGCCCTCAAAGTGCTTACATTCTAATGGGGAAGATAACACATAAAGGCAGCTGAAAGAGGGGTGTGTGGAAAGGAGGAACTGAGGGAAGATATGTGACACAGGGGCATAATGGAGAAAGGCAGATAAGCAAGTCTTTTGGGAAATGAAGAGATAGCTGTCATGGGTGCTCTCTTCAATCAGAGGTTCTAGAAAGATCTCTCCCACCTTCCAATAAGAGAGAAGAGCTCAAGGGCCAGAGAGTATAGAAGTTCAGAGGAATGCAGCCTGGCTGGAAATGGCCTTAAATGGAGAGTGAGTTAACTTGGATAGGAAAAGAATTATCTCTTTATTTCTGTTAACTTCTAACTGAAATTTAACTTTTTGTATTTGCATATGACTGACAAATATTCTTCTGAGGTGGAGCCATAGAGCCATAGGCATCACCAAACTGCAAAAGGGACCTTTGACAAGCAAAAAGGTTTGAAAACCCCTATTGTAGAGCAAGTTTATGTAAGTAAATTCAAGTAAGGTTAGACTAGATGGATGGCCTCTTAATTCTCGTGCTTTCTCTCTGTTGATTATTTCCTATTTATCCTGTTTTTAGGTTGATATATATTTATATGCATACATACAGACTTATGTCTCCTCTTTTAGATTGTAAACTCTTAGAGGACAGGAATTGTTTTTTTTGCCTCTTTTTGTATACTTTGTGTATCACTTAGCATGGTGCCTGGCATATAATAGGTGCTTAATAAATTTGTACTGATTAATTGGATCTTTTGAGATTCTTTGAATTGAGTTTCAATGATTCTAAGTGCATGAGTGTTGGAACTCCTACATCACCAAGTTAAGGCCAGTGAATACAATCTTTTATGAAAGTGACCGCTGGCTGTAAGGTGGAAGTATCAGCATTAGAGGAGATGCTGCTTCTGTCCAGTGCTAGATCCTGGTTAGTCTGGGGCAAGGATGGGCTAAAAGTATGGCCATCACTATTAGGCACACAGAATTCATGAACTTGTGATGGCATTTCTGCAGTGAAAAGAATTAATTTGAAGCTGTATGGTGAAAAGGATATTGGAAAAAGCAGAAAAACAGAGACTTGAAGGTTCTTCCCTCTGACTAGCAAGTTCCTCAATCCAACTGTTTCAATCTAGATCTCTGTCTCTTTTTTCCTCCAAATGATTACCAATTTCTCATTGTCCCTTTTCTTTCCCCACTAAGCATTCCTTCTCTCCAGTCCCTCCCTTTCTCATTACTTTGATCTAAACTCTTCTTAATTTTTTCATTTTCTTCAGCCTATTCCATTGTGTGTGTGTGTGTGTGTGTGTGTGTGTACGTACACGTGCCCCTGTGTGCGCAAGTGTGTATATGTCTTAATGTGTGCTATGCATTAATGAATTCCTAGAGAAGTATTAAGGTCTTCTCCTGGTCTCCATGAGAAGTAGACATAACCAGAATTTATCAAAAGAATTTAGAGCTGGAAGAGATCTTAGATATTTTGTTCTTTCTCCTGCCCTGGAGGACATGGCACCTGGGGAGTGGGGGAAAGGGAGGAAGTTAAATATCTAAAGGCTGGAATTGGATTTGAAAGAGCTCAATGATGGAGTGAATGAATAGGAGAGGGACAGTGGTGTGCTAGTAAATGTTTAGCAAGCAACCTTCTAAAATAAATGTTATGCAGAACACACTTCCAGGTTTAATCAGAATTATTAACATTTTCTCTACCAGTTTCCTAAGTTTAGAAAATCAACAAAGCAATAAATTGAGCCTTGATTTGTAGTGCATGCAAATTTCTAAGGTTTAAATGTAAACACTGAAATTTAATAATGGGCTCTTATGAAATGGTTCCAGTTGGCTCTAGCACATCCCTGTGATGGGGCAAGTGGTAGTGTTCAGGGAAATCTTTGGCTAGACTATGCTCTTCCTAGGATGCTCCTCTGTCTTCTTAGTAACCTTTCTCCCCATTTTCTGAGCACTGATAATTTATCTTGTGTTATTCTGATTTTTTCCCTTAATCATAGAATAAATTTGCAACATTTCGAGGACCCAGAATTTCCTCAGGGTGTGCCCACAGGAACTAGTTGTCTTATTCCTAGTTGCCTCAATGGTTAGCTTGCCTGACTTTATGGGATTAAAACCAAAGTCCTTCTCTGGTAGGTCACCTGCTGGTAAACTTGACTGACTTTCACAGGACAGTGAGACCATTTCTAGGGCTACACTCAGAGCCTTTTTGGATTTGTAGGACCTGGCAGAATCTGTGAGATTCTAGGTTCACTTTCAAGGTAGGAGGAGGCATTGGAGTAGGCCTTGAGTGAAAACCTAGGAAAGCATCTTTTGAGAGATCACATTTTCTCTGGGGTTGCTTACTTTAGTACAATAGATAGAATGCCAGGCCTAGAGTCAGGAAGACCTGAGTTCATATTCAACTTCAGATACTTGCTAGCTGTGTGACCCTCAGAAATTCATTTCACCCTGTTTGCCTCAGTTTCCTCCTCTGTAATATGAATAGGACAAGGAAATGGCAAATGCCTCCAGTATCTTTGCCAGGAAAACACCAAATGGGGTCACCAAGAGTCAGACATGACTGAAAAATAACTGAACATCATCAACAACTTTTCCTCTGATGAGCTCAAGAGAAGGAACAGGGATACCAAAGGAGAAGGGAGAAGAGTTTCTTTACACGTAGATTGAGAGAACTGAAGTCTTGAAAATTGGAGACTTGGAAATAGCATATAGTGATGACAGAGAGGTCAGGTAGAGAGCACGTAGCATCACAGAGTATGGAAGGGACCTCAGAGACCATCTAGTCCAACACAGGAGTGGCCGAGTCAGATTTCTATCTAGGTTTGTTAGCCCATGCCAATGGCTCTTTCTTTTGTTATACTGCTTTTTTCTAAGAATGAGGTTAATGGAATAAAAAGGAAAATTAAAATTAAAGAAAAGACAATTAAAAGGACTATATAGAGTTACCGATATGGAGGACAAAAAGAAGGTGAGGTACTCACTGGGGTCTTCTGATCAGTCCAAACCACAGATGTAGAATATATTTCTCTTCTTGGGTCAATCTCATGGACACCTCCTAGTCAGAGACTCTGGAGAAAAGCCAACATTCAGGGTGACCTTCAGCCTATGTGGCATGGAAACTTTCAGTTCCCTGACCTGTAAAATCCATACAGCAAAGGACAGTGATTAGACACTTACCAGGAGCCTGGAAATGCCTTGGAGCCCTGACTATGGTTCTATTGCATTTACAGCTGTGAAATCCCTGGAATTGGTCTGAATAGTCTTCCTTACTTTACTCTCAAAACTCCAAAAATGGAGCAAGCCCCAGGCCAGGAGCCAGGAGACAAGGGTGCTGTGTTCTACTATGAGCCAAACTTACTGTGTGACTAGGAGGGAATCAGGCATCAATCTTCTGGGCTTGGTAGTGGGAAGAATCTTCTCCGACCTCCTCATGGGCAGAATGTGTGAGGGCTTGGGGAAAGCAAAGAATGTGAAAAATCTTGAGCAGATTTGAGCTCTGGTTATCTTTATATTTATCTTTGGCTGGGCTACTGATTGTCTGGGTTGTGCTGGGAAAGCCTGTCATCCTCTTTGGGCTCCATTAGGATAATATTCTCTATCACTCACTTCTCAAAACTTGTGTGTGGACTTCCATCAAGGAGACAAGCAGTGCTTGAGTTAGCATTAGATTTAGCATTAGAAGGGACAGGTGAGGAAACTGAGATTGATAAGAGGTTAGGTGACTTGCTTGGGCCACATGGCTAAAAGTGTTCAAGGCCTAGTAGTGGTTATGTTTTCTCTTAATGATCTTAAAAGAAAAATGGTAAAAAAAGGAGAGGAATACCCTATGGGTGAAGGGAAAAGAAGCACATGGAACATTATCTCACATAATTAAAGTATAAAGTAGAAATCTCAACAAGGAAGAAGTAGGGTGGAGAGGCTGACCCTTGAACCTCATTCTCATTTGAACTGGTAAAAGGAGAGAAGAATACACACTCATAGTTGGGTAGAGAAACAGATTTTCACTCAACTGGGAAATAGGAGAGAAATAAAAAGAGAGGAGGGAAGAATTCAAGGGAGAGTAGGTTAAGGGAAAGATTAGTACTAAGCAAAACAAGCTCTTAACTGAGAATGAAAACAAAAAATATTTATGCCAGCTCTTTTTGAGGTGATATAGAATGGGAATCTTATTTTTATTTTTTCATTTTTTTATTAAATTAATTCACTTAGAATATTTTTCCATGGTTACATGATTCATGTTCTTTCCCTCTCCTCCTTCTTCCCCCCTCCCAGAGCTGACAAGCAGGTCCACTGGGTTTTACATGTATTTGTTCAAATTGGTCAAAACCTATTTCCATATTCTTCAAATAGGTTCAAAACCCATTTCCATATTATTAATATTTGCAATAGAGTGATCATTTAAAGTCAACATCCACAATCCTATCCCCATTGAACCATGTGATCAACTATAGGTTTTTCTTCTGTGTTTCTACTCCCACAGTTCTTTCTCTGGATGTGAATAGTATTCTTTCTTATAAATCTCTCAGAATTGTCCTTGGTCATTGCATTGCTGATAGTAGAGAAGTCCATTACATTCAATTGTGCCACAGTATATCAGTCTCTGTGTATAAGGTTCTCCTGGTTCTGCTCCTTTCACTCTGCATCCATTCCTGGAGGTCATTTCAGTTCACATGAAATTCCTCCATTTCTTTATTCCTTTCAGCACAATAGTATTCCATCACCATCAGATACCACAGTTTGTTCAGCCATTCCCCAAACGATGGACACCCCCTCATTTTCCAGTTTTTTGCCACCCCAAAGAGTGCAGCTATGAATATTTTTTTTAAACCCTTACCTTCTGTCTTGGAGTCAATACTATGTATTGGCTCCTAGGCAGAAGAGTGGTAAAGGTAGGCAATGGGGGTCAAGTGACTTGCCCAGGGTCACACAGCTGGGAAGTGTCTGAGGCCAGATTTGAACCTAGGACCTCCCGTCTCTAGGCCTGGCTCTCAATCCACTGAGCTACCCAGCTGCCCCCAGCTATGAATATTTTTGTACAAGTCTTTTCCCTTATTATCTCTTTGAGGTACAAACCCAGCAGTGATATGGCTGGATCAAAGGGTAGGCAATCTTTAGGCATAGTTCCAAATTGCCTTCCAGAATGGTTGGATCAATTCACAACTGCACCAGCAATGTATTAGTGTCCCAATTTTGCCACATCCCTCCAACATTTATTACTTTCCTTTGCTGTCATATTAGCCAATCTGCTAGGTGTGAGATGGTACCTCAGATTTGTTTTGATTTGCATTTCTCTAATTATAAGAGATTTAGAACACTTTTTCATGTGCTTATTGATAGTTTTGATTTCTTTCTCTGAAAACTGCCTAGGATTGGAATCTTAAGTGGGTGACTATGAATTGGAGAATGGCTGAACAAATTGTAGTATAGAAATGTGATAGTATACTGCCATAATGTGAGAAATGATGAAGGGAATGGTTCTAGAGAAACATGAGGTGACTTATATGAACTGATGCAAAGTAAAGTGAACAGAACAAGGAGAACAATTTATATAATGACAAGAATATGGTAAAGATGAACAACTTTAAAAGAATTGGGAACCACCATTCCAGAGTGCCAATGATAAAACATGCAACATATCTCCTGATAGAATGGGAAAGGCTGTGAGCATAGAATGGACATATACATTTAGATATGTATTTATATATGACCCATATGTCAGTTTCTTTTGCTTGATTCTGAATGTAACATGAGTTTTGTTTTTCTTTCATTCTCATCTGGAGTTGTGATAGAAAGGAGAGAAGGAAGACTTTTGCTGATTAAAGGTTGCCTTTATTTTCCCCTGAACTCCATAATAAAAGCTTCTGTCTCAGATTCCATTAACAGCAATTCTGGTCTTTGAACACAAGACTCCTCCTGGAGAAAATAGTATATTTCCTTGGTTCACTCCTCTAGACTCTATTATGCAACCAAGTATTCTTGACTATTTCAAGCAGTTGGTTATTTCAAGGAGTTTTAGTAGGCTCAGCAGCCCTTTCAGGCCATTGGAAGATCTTGTTAGGTACCATAGTTAGTTCATTCTATTCCAGTAAGAGTCCTTTTGGCTGGTGTAGTTTGTAAATGGGGAGAGAATAGAAGATGTCTCCTTGTGTGCTATCCTATAGATGCGACCTACTAGGGGTCTGAGTTACTTCTAGACTTCCCAATTTTTCTCCTAAACATTCAAGTGCGTTTAGCTATGGTTGGGAGAGCTATTTTCCCAAGTGATTTTGAACTTGAAGAGGGACTTTGAATTCTGTACCAGGAAGCTAAGGATAAGTCTACACCAGAGGTATCCTACACAAAGCCACATGTGGTCTATAAAACCTCTAAGTGTGGCCCAAACCAGGATTAAGATGTAATTGGGAAATATTTAACAAAATAAATCAGCCAATGAAGCAAAGATAATCTTATATTTCAAAACTAAGTCAATATGCAGTCTGCAAGGACGCTTATGCACAGTTTAGTGACCTCTGTTTCAATATGAGTTTGACTGTATTGATTCACACAACCATACTTCTTGTGACCTTTCTCATTAAGCTGAGAGAGATATGAAATTTTAAAAAAAGTATAAATTTAGTCACAAACAACTGCATTTCAGCTTTTGACTTATATGTCATTTGGCAATCAGTGATAATAATAGTGATTTATATAGTACTTTATCTTTTACAAAGCTTTACATCTGTTCTTTCATTTGATCTTTGAAATAGCTCTGTAAAAGATGGGTGCTATTGTTATTCCCGCTTTATAGATGAGCAAATTGAAGTTGACAAAATTTAAGTGACTAATTAGGTTAACAGAGCTAGTAAATGTCACTCCACACCCAACATTCTATTCACTCTGTTCCTTCTGTAGGCCTTAGTTTCCTTCTATGTCAAATGGTGGTGTGGAGAGGGTGGGGTTGGACTAGAAAGCCCTTGACATCCCTCCTACCTCTAAATCTAGAACAGTGATTCCCAAAGTGGGCACCACCACCCCCTTGTGGGTGCGGCAGTGATCCAGGGAAGCGGTGATGGCCACAGGTGCATTTGGGGGTGGTGAATAGTTTAGGTCAATAAATAGTTTCATAATTTCAAAGTTCAATGTTTCTAATTTACACCTTTCTTTACTATATTTTACGAAAAAGGTAGAAACATTAATACTTATATCTTTCCTATTAATTGCTATTAAAATTAAAAAAAATTAATTTCCAGGGGGCGCTAAGTAATATTTTTTCTGGAAAGGGGGTGGTAGGCCAAAAAAGTTTGGGAACCACTGCTCTAGAACCTTATGTTTGACTTTTGTCAAGTCATTTTTCTGGGCTTCATTTTCTTCCTGTCAGATTGGAGGAGGTTATGTTCAATGATCTCTGAAGGTCTTTCCAGATCTACATCTGTCCTCCTGCACTACTAGGATTTTCTTGAATTTTTCACTTTTCAAGTTTTGGCTTTATTCCATTTTGGACATAGTCTAAGTGTTCCTTGATTTATTTGTGGGTTGGGACTTGAACACAAGACCTCCCAGCCAGACAATTAGGTGATTGGAGGGAAAACTAATTATACTGTTGTGGGATGGGATTTGAATTGTAAATGATGCTTCCTTCCCAGCCAACAACTATCATAATCTTTTTTTTTTTTTTTAACTTTAAACCCTTAACTTCTGTGTATTGACTTATAGGTGGAAGATTGGTAAGGGTAGGCAATGGGGGTCAAGTGACTTGCCCAGGGTCACACAGCTGGGAAGTGTCTGAGGCCGGATTTGAACCTAGGACCTCCTGTCTCTAGGCCTGGCTCTCAATCCACTGAGCTACCCAGCTGCCCCTATCATAATCTTTTAAAAAAATTTTGAGCTAGAAAATCAATAGCAAACACGAACATTTCCATATACAAAGAGGATTGTGCATAATCCTATGAATCTCTTAACAGAGTTTGTTTTAAACAATAATTTATATACATGTAGACAGGCTATACATATGTATGTAGATATATACACATATATGTATACCTTTGTATATACATATATATGTATAGATACATACCAACATTGCTCTGTTTCTCTTCATCACCTCTGACCTTATCTGTGTTTTTTTTTTAATAACCCTTACTTTCCACCTTAGAATCAATACTATGTATTGGTTCCAAGGCAGAAGAGTGCTAAGGGCTAGGCAATGGGAGTTAAGTGACTTGCCCAGAGTCACACAGCTAGGAAATTGTGTGAAGTCAAATTTGAACCTAGGACCTCCCATCTCTAGGCCTGGCTCTCAACCCACTGAGCCACCCAGCTGCCCCCCTTATCTGTGTATTTTAAAATGCTTCATTGATGGTCTCTCAAAGGGCATTACTATCATTCCTCTTCCCTTCTCCACTGATTCCTTCCCTCCAGAATAAATGCCCTCTCTTGAAACAAATCTATATTTTATTTTTGTTGTTGCTCATCCTTCATTGTCAAAGAGGACCAATGGCAACATGAGGGTGATATCTTGACTTGGGTATGAGTTGGATTTAAGTGAGGCAGAATTGTACAAAGTTGTGGCCATATCTGGAAACGTACAAGAAGTAGGAGGCACACATTCTTCATCATCAGTCTTCCAGAGCTGTGACTGACTATTGCATTCATCAGATTTCCTAAGTCTTCTCATGATATTTTAAATGTATGATAGGATGCTAATTTGCCTGGACCTTATTTTTCCTGGGCACATTTAATCTCTAAGAACATCAATTTAATTCAAGCAGCATCTATTAAGAAAATAACAATAATCTCTGTCCTCAAGGATCTTCAGTTCTACTGATCTGTTAGCAAATTTTCTACTTCAGTACAAAGGTGCAGTGCTTTACTGTTTCCATGATCTGTTATTTTGTTGGTGTTTACTCTCTCCACTTGCACAGATCTCAACCTTCTGTAACTTCCTATATGGTCTTTGACAGTTGATGTGGCTGCTTGACCCAGACTCAAAGCCTTTCTAGCTTGGTAATGCCTGCCAGAGATCTGCAGGGGAAAAACTTTCCAGAACTTCTAGGACCATTTTGGCAAAACTATGGCATGTGTGCTGGAGCATGCCAGAGGGAGCTTCTCCCTTCCCCCTCTCCATCCCACATCATCCATCCCTTTGCCTGTCAGCCCAATGGAAGCACTTCCTCCTTCCCCCGTCTGGGTTAAAGAGGGGTGGGCTTACATGTGCTGTGAGAGTTGCAGTTTGGGCATTCATCTCTAAGGTCTCTAAAAGGTTCACCATCACTGCTCTAGGATGACTGTTGAACCTTTGTGGGTCATCAAATAAGCATTTTGCATTACAAAGATGGAAGTCTGTTGAAAAATGCTTTTTATAAAACAGAAGCAAAAGAACAGTATATATAATGACTACAGTAATTTAAATAAAGACAGCAGTAAAAGACAACAAAAATCAGGTCAAATACAATGGCTATTGGTTCAGTGGTTCCAGACAGCAGAGGTTAAAAGTCTTACTTCTTCGCTATTAAGAAATGGTAAATTATAAGAGTGGAACAGCATATGAGCTGTCAAATACAGTCTCTGTATTAAATAGTTTTGCTTAATTGTTTTTTTTTTCTGGTGGGAAGGTCCTGTGGGAGGGTTGAGTTGTTTATTGGGATGTGATTGATACATCAAAACAAAGTGTATCAATGAAAAAAAAATTAAAGCCCTTCTAAAAATTGAGGCTATATGTCTTGACTAACACTAAAAACAAAGGCATACTGAATATTCCTGCTAATAGGATGAAATTGGATTACTCATCAACACCTGTCCACACAGTTTCCCATGCAAATTTCTAAGAAGAGGTGATGGGGAAAGTGAAAGGATATTGCCACCTGCTGTTGTTCTACCCATCAGAAGACAAAGAAAGATAGGGGAGAGAGGAGCAGGCAGTAAATGTGTTCTCAAATATTTCTTACTTTTTTGTTTAGTTTTTTTCAGTCATGTGCAACTCTTGTAACTTCTCTTTGGGGTTTTTTGGAAAAGAACCTGGAGTGGTTTGCCATTTTCTTCTCTAGCTCATTTTACTGATGAGGAAACTGAGGCAAACAGGGTGAAATGACTGACCCAGGGTCACATGACTAGAAAGTTTCTGAGGCCCTATTTGAATTCAAGTCTTCCTGACACCAGACCCAACAGTCTATCTGCTGCACCACCCAGCTGCCCTGCTTTCAGTCAAATCAGGTCATATAAGCAGTTGTCTTTCTCTTTGTTTCTATAGATTGTTCTGTTGGATTGGAGGCAAAAATTCCTAAATGATATGACAAATCAGAAAGCCATCGGATGGTGCTCTCTCTCCTTGATAGGACAAGTCAGTTTTGCATCAAGAAAAATAGTAAACCTCTTCAATCAATCCAGTAACATGACTTATTTACCCTTTTTCTGAGTCTTTTTGTTCTGAAGCTCTTACAATGAACCTAAGCTTCCTTTTGACACTAATAATTTATCTATTTTTAAAATTGAATTTTATTTTTCTTTCACATTTGCTTTCTCTCACCCCTTTCCCACCAACTGGAGAGGCAAAAACTCCACTGTTATAAACATGTATAGTCAAGAAAAGGAATTATCACATTGGCCACATCAAATAAAATGTCTCGATCTGTACTCTGAGTCCATGTATGAACTGATGTAGAATGAAGTGAACAGAACAAGGAGAATAGTTTATACCATGACGACAACATTTTTTTAAGATTTAAATATATTTTATTTTAGAAAAATTTTCCATGGTTACATGATTCATGTTTTTGCTTTCCCCTTCATCCTCCCTTCATCCCCCCCTCCCATATCCAACGCACATTTCCACTGGTTTTAACATGTGCATGACAACAACATTTTAACAACAAGCACTTTGAAAAACTTAAGAACTCTCCTCAACACAATGATTCACCATTATTCCAGAAGATCAATGATGAGGCATTCTACCTACCCATGTCCTGACAGATGTGATGGACTCTGGATGCAGAATAAAATGTAAATTCTGCTCCCTCCCCATGGTTATCAAGGGAATTCAATTTGTTTGAATATATCAATTTTGACAATGATTTTGGTTTTTTTTTTGTTTTGTTTTCTTTTGGAGAGGGGGATAGAAAGAAGAGAAAAATATTTTTGTTAATTTGGTCTAAAACAAAATGAAAAAAAATTTGAGAGTTTAACGCGTTAGAACAATGGACCAAATATAATTTTAAAAACTTGATAAACACTTGAATATCAATATTTGAGATAAATAAAAATCAATTGCACAAGATATGAGAGACTTGGCCAGAAGGCAGTTTAATTCTTTGCTGCCACAAAAAAGAAATGCTATACTTTTTACACATGTGGACCTTTTTCTTTGATCTTTTTGGGTATACACCTCTTAGTGGCATTGTTGGGTCAAAAAGTATGCACAATTTAGTAACTTTTGGGGCATCGTTCCAAATTGCTTTTCAGAATGGCTAGACCAATTCACAGCTCCATCAACAGTGCATTAATGTGATCTGTTTTCCCCATAATTTCTCTAGCATTTTTCATTTTCCTTTTTTGTCAAGTTGGCCAACCTGATGGAATTGAAATGGAACTATAGAATTGCTTTAATTTGCATTTCTCTTTAAGTGATTTAGAGCATCTTTTTCATATGGCTATTGATAGTTTGGATTTCTTCCTCTGAAAACTGCCTATTCATACCCTCTGACCATTTATCAATTAGGAAGTGGCTGTTATTATTATAAATTTGAATCTGTTCCTTACAAATTTTAGAAATGATACCTTTCTCAGAAAAACTTATTGCAATTTACCTGATTCTCTTCTAATTTTAGCAGCATTAGTATTATTTGTACAAAACCTTTTCAATTTTATATAACCAAAATTGTCCACTGTACCTCTCTGATCCTCACTATTTCTTGCTTCATGAACTCTCCCTTAACTATAGATATGACAAGTAATTTCTTCTTGCCCCTCTAATTTGTTTATGATATCAACTTTTATGTATAAATCACGTATCCTTTTGGAGCTTTCTTGGTATATGGTATGAATGTAAGTCTATACATCTTTTTCCAGTTTGCTTTCTAGTTTTCCTAACAGTTTTTGTGGAATCGTGAGTTCTTGCTCCAGTATCTGGGATCTTTGGGTTTATACAACACTAGGCTACTATGTTCATTACCTTTGTATATTAGATAATTAATCTAGTCTACTGATCAACCTCTCTCTTTCTTAGCTAGTGCTAAATTTTTTTTTTAGTTTTTTTAAACCCTTAACTTTGGTGTATTGGCTCCTTGGTAGAAGAGTGGTAAGGGTGGGCAATGGGGGTCAAGTGACTTGCCCAGGGTCACACAGCTGGGAAGTGTCTGAGTGTTTGAACCTGGGACCTCCCATCTCTAGGCCTGACTCTCAATCCACTGAGCTACCCAGCTGCCCCCGCCAAATTGTTTTGATGATTACTACTTCATAGTATAGATTGAGATCTGGTACTGCTAGGCCCCTTTCCTTCTCACTTTTTTTCATCAATTCCTTTCATATTCTTGATCTTTTATTCTTACAGATGGATTTCATTGGGTATTTTTTCTAGCTTTATAAAATAATTCTTTGGTGTTTTATTTGTATGGTATTGAAAAAATAAAGCAATTGTCATTTTTATTATATTGACTCTGCCTACCCATGAACAATTAATATTTCTTTAGCTTTTATTTAGATCTATCTTTATTCAGACACATAGCATTTTGTAATTGTTTTCACATAATTTCTGTATATCTTGGCAAATAGACTCCCAAGTATTTTTTATTTTCTGTAACAATTTAAAATGGAACTTTTTTATCTCTTCCTTCTGTATTTTGTCGGTAATATACAGAAATGCTGATGAAATGTGTGGATTTATTTTATATCCTATCACTTTGCTGGAGTCGTTAATTATTTCAATTAGTTTGATACTTGACTCTCTAGGGTTCTCTAAGTAGGCTTTCATAACACCCACAAAAACTGATCATTTTGTTTCCCCTCTGCTTGTGCTTACTTATTTCTTCATTTCTTTTCTTGTCTTATTGCCATAGCTAGCATTTATCATACTAGGTTGAAATGTGTGATGGGAATAGTATAAAGGGAAAAAATGCAGAAAGACATCAGTACTCTTATCAATGCAATGATTAACTATCACTTCAGTGAACTGTTAGCAAAGACTGCCTCCCTCCTCTCAGCAGCGAGGCTTATAGGTGAGGAATGAGGCATCCACTATCAGACACAGCCAATGCAATGGTAAGTTTTATCTGTACTTCTTAGTTGCAAGCAAAGGCTCTATTTGGAGGCAAGTCACTGGAAAGACATAGGATGTACAAAAAAGATAATCAAGAAAACATTGATTTAGTTTAAAAAGAAATATGAATGGTAAGTGTAAGCAGACAGCAGTATCTCTGCATGAGAAGTACAACAAAGACATTAACCCAGGGTTGTGAAAACAGTGCTGGATTTGGAAAAAAAGAGGGCCTAGATTTAAATCCTAGTGTGGTGCCACTAACTGTGTAACTTGGGGAAATCACTTAACCTCTCAAATCCTCAGATTTCCCAACTGATGGTTAGACTAGAATCCCTGTGAGATGATGAGGAAATGTTCATTATAATGGCCCCTGGAGGCAAAGGAAGGAGCTTGAGTCATAATATTCTAGACTGAGAAAGGAAGAGACCACAGAAGTTATCTAGTCCAATCCTTTTGTTTTTGAGGTGAGGAAAGCGAAGCCCGTTTTAGGGCAAGTGACTTGTCCAGGGTACATAGCTAATAAGTAGAAGAGCTGGGATATGAAATTAGATCTTTTTATTCTTTTTTAACCCTTACTTCTGACTTAGAATCAATACTGTGTATTGGTTCCAAGGCAGAAGAGCTAGTAAGGGCTAGGCAATGGGCATTAAGTGACTTGCCCAGGGTCACACAGCTAGGAAGTGTCTGAGGGCACATTTGAACCCAAGACCTCTCATCTCTAGGCCTGGCTCTCAATCCACTGAGCCACTCAGCTGCCCCTAGATCTTTTTATTCTTTCTGTAATTGGAACAAACCTCGTTTGAGGTCTGTGAATACAGTAGGCACACATTTCCACTGGATGGAAGTGAATGGTTTGTAGATAGCTTGTAGCCATGCATTCATTTCCTATCAGCAACAGTGGAGATCCCAGAAGAAAGTAATGATTCTGATTAGCTGGTCATGCATATTGGTTAAGAATTCTCTCTCTAAACATGGTTCTGAAAAGTACTACTTTCTATTCTGTTTATTTTCTTGTGGCATACTCTTTTATATTTAGATATGGTATCCAGCTTGAGTTTTCAGTCATGTTTTAAATATCTTATAGACATCAGTGGTGAAGTTTGTTTTATCCTAAGTCACAGTTAATTTGTATTCAGTACTCCAAAAGATCCATGATTTTTTTCATTGTGGGTAATCCCTTCACCAGTACATGCTGACTGTATATCTTAGTAGATAATTTCAAAAGTTGCTGTGACCAAACATTCATTTTCTGGTGGCCAGCCCATTGGCGATGACCTTTTCTGAGGCTGGGACTCAGGCAACTTGAAAAGGTCCAATGCATCTCTTGGCCCATACTTGAGCTGAAATTAAGCTGAAATCTACCGCTCTATTGGAGACAGCACGGTGGTACAGTGGATAGAGTGCTAGATTTGGAGTCAGGTACTTACTAATTGTATGATCCAAGGCAAGTTACTTCACTTCTCTCTGCCTCAATTTCCCCATCAGTAAAACAGGGATAATAATATGCGTCTCCCTCATAGAATTGTTATGAAGATTAAGTGAGATTGTATTTGTAAATGGCTTTGCAAACTTTAAATTGCTATATAAATGCTAGCTATTATCTTCCTCATTATTTGTAATTTCTGCCTTTTTCTCCTGGTTCTATCTTCAGAAATCAGACAAAAGAATCCCTTTGTGGGGCCCACACAGAGAGGTTTTTTTCTTGGAAGAATCTATCAGAGTTAGGGACCTGCTGGCAAAGCCTTTAATATCCCTAGCATTTGTTCCTGGGAAGAGACATGAAATCAAGGCTTGAGTGAGGTTCCTAGGAAAGTACCTTTTGTGAGTTCTCAACATGGTTTCAGAAGAGCTAAAGAGGAGAAGCCAAGCAGGCGAGGGAAGAGTTTCTTCATATCTAGGTTGGGAGATCTGAGGTCTAAGAGACTTGGGTATGGTGGTAGTAGTGTCAGGTAAAGAGGACAATGAATTACAGAGTGTTGAAGGGACCTCAGACACCACCCTCCTCATCTGATGATTGAGGCAACTGAAGTCTAGAGATATGCAGTGACTTATCCAGTGTCACACAGGAGTTATAGACCCAGAATTCTGCCCTAGGTATCCTGACTCCATGTTGTCTCTGTAGGGATAAGGTTTACAGGATAGAGTGGGAGAACAAAAATTAAAGTGTAATTACGAGTTAGACTGGTGGGGAGGGGAAGTGAATAGGCTGGTGGGTTTTGGAGAAAGAAAAAGTGAGGTACTCACTGAGGTCTTCTGATCAGCCCAAACCACAGATGTAGAATATATTTCTCTTCTTGAATCAATCTCATGGACACCTCCTAGTCAGAGACTCTGGAGAAGAGCCAACATCCAGGGAGACCTTCAGCCTATGTGGGATGGAAACTTTCAGTTCCCTGACCTGTAAAATCCATACAGCAAAGGACAGTGATTAGACTTACCAGGAGCCTGGAAATGCCTTGGAGCCCTGACTGTGGTTCTATTGCATTTACAGCTGTGAAATCCCTGGAACTGGTCTGAGTAGTCTTCCTTATGTTACCCTCAAAACTCCAGAAATACTTCAGGGACATGCTCTATGCCCTTAACACGTTAGTTGGAAAATATTCATCAGTGTCCAGATGATATTGAGGCCTTACACAAATTACCTAGCAAAGGATTTCACATCTGGTCATACTTATTCCCTTTGGGCACATCTGTCTGGTTGTGTGTATATGTGTGTGTCTGTAAGGGGGCTGAAGCTTGTATATGAGAAATGCAGAATGTTCCCAAATGTGCCAAAATACCAGACCTGGATACTCAAGAAAGACCTGGATGTCATATTCCAGACCTTACTTTGACCAAGGATCTTGGGATCATAGAATGTCAAAACTGGAAAGGGACTTGGAGATCATTTAGTCTAATCTCTTTAGTTCACAAGTAAATAAACTCGACCTTCAGTGAAAAGGAAGGATCTTACCTATCTCTCACTGTTGCAAAGAAACAAGAGGCAATATCCGCTTATAAGTGATCATCTACAAGAAAATCTTCAGTGTGGGAGAAACTACCACCTCCCAAGGAAGTCCATTTTGCTCTGAGATGAGACAGCTCTCCAGGTTAGGAAGTCTTTCCTGGTATCCAGCTTAAATTTACTCCTTTTCAACTTCCACCCATGGCTCCTGGTTCTGTCAAATTGCTGTCATTCTTCTTTCACAGGATAATGCTACACATACTTGACAATAGAGAAGATGTTTCTCCCTAGGCCTTCTGTTCTCCAGACTAAACATCCCTAATTCTTTCAGTCAATCCTTGGGTGACATGTACCTCGGTCCCATCATCATCCTGTTCGACCTACCTTAGCATGTATTTCAGCTTATCAATATCCTTTCTAAAAAGAGACTTCTAGAACTGGACACCAGATAGTTTCTTACCATGCTAAATTGTTCTTTTTCCACATACGGTCTTTGCCCAAAATTCATGCCAAATATATAAATATATGTATGTATGTATGTATGCATTTGTGCATATATATTTTTAATTTAAATTTTTTTACTATAAATTAGGCATATATTCAGAGCCTAGTCTGGCAGACACTTTGTGTTAGAATTCCCAACATTTGAATGCCAGTTCAAAGAGAGTGTTTATAGCATTTGTTTGGTTAAAATGCTACCAAGGACCTTGGTATGGTGATATTAGTAAATCAAAGACAGGAAAAAGATGGAGCTTTAGAAAGAGAATGTGGGAGAGGACTTGGAAACACAGCCTCACACAAGTCGAGAGAGGCTGATGGGCCTTACTATTGATGTGATCTCATAGAAGGAGAAAGAGAGCAGCTCGGTGAAAAACTCCATATATGGAGGAAAAATATGAGCCTTCCTTTCACTAGTACTATGAATCCTACTGAATGTATCAATCAGGAGGGAAGGTAGAACCCATCAGAAAGGAGAGTTGTTTGATGTTTTCTGGAAAGCTGAAGAAAGTTATTTTGACTGGTCATGTGCTCCGGGATGAGTCGTTTGCATTTTCTGTCACATTAAATAAAACTTGTCTTATATAAGGCCATGGAAGCCTCTGCTTAAAGATATCCCATGAGGATAATGACAGCTAACATTTTTCTGGTGCTTACTATGTGATGGGCAGTGTGCTGATCTCTTTACAAATTGTCTCATTGGATCTTTACAATAACTTTGGGGTTATTTACAGTAATCCTGATATTATTATTATCTTCATTTTACAGATGAGGAAACTGAGGCAGACAGAAGTGAAGTGACTTCTCCAAGGTCACACAGTTTATAAATGTCTGAGGGTAGATTTGAATTCAATTCTTCTTTAGTCCAGGTCTAGTGCTTTTTCTACTGTACCACTGAGCTGCCTCAAGTCCCCTACCTCTCAAGGCAGACCATTCCATTGAGACAGCTCTTATTATTGAGAAATTTCCCCTTCCTGCTGCCTCTTTCCAGGTCTTTGCAGTTTTCAGTCAGTGCTTCTATTCTGCTCTCTGGGGGCAAAGAGATTAGAGAGAGAGAGAGAGAGAGAGAGAGAGAGAGAGAGAGAGAGAGAGAGAGAGAGAGAGAGAGAGAGAGAGAGAGAGAGAGAGAGATAGTT
>NC_058136.1:14862573-14935867 GCF_016433145.1 Gracilinanus agilis | reverse complement strand
ATATATATATATATATATATATATATATATATATATATATATATATATATATATATATATATATATATGTAACCCAAGTCCTAAAGCCCATTTAGCATGAGACTCTCTCCTCATTAATGAAATCAATGCCCCATTATTCATACACACAAAGTAAAAGAATCCAAGTCTAGAAAATACAATCTACTATATTTATCATTGGGAATCACAAAAGCTATTATTGTTGGAGAGGGAAGACCATTGTGTTTACTTTGTTCAAATGCTTTAACGACAGGTAGCAGGAAGCCTAATCAATTGAAACAATATCTTGAAAGCGTATGTGCAGAATATATTAGCCAGATAAGATAAATTTCTTCCAGAGAAAATTAGATGTCTTAAACAAGCAGATGAAATTTCCCCCAAACCATGCCTGTGACATCAAGAAGATCACACGCGTCATATAAGTTGGCTTACAGAATTAATAGGTGCAAAAAGTCTCATCTGGTAGGAGAAATGTTGGTGCTACCTGTAGTTACTGGTATGATCAAATCAATACTCGGGGAATCACATTTCAAGTAGCAACTGGTTCTACTAGTAGATAATATGGAGAGAAGGAGACTTGCCTTACAAATGTTCAAAGATCTTTGTGATGAATTCAAATGAATTCAAAATTCATTGCAAGGGAATGAATCAATGGATACAGTTAAAGATGCTCATTGGATAATGTATGTAATCATACTGATTACATGTGTTGAAAGCAATGTAGGAAAGATTTGTTACTTTGCAAACCTGTTGATGGCAGGGGTATACCGGGAGAGATTATAAATATGATTGGCAAATTTTTTAATGAAAATGTGGGAAAATTTTATCATTCTCTGTGCTGACAGCACAGTTGATGTCAGGATGGAATGCAAATTTACCAGAACTAGTTAAAGATGTATCCCTCCCACCCGATGCCAATGCCATATGGATATTGAATGCTTCACAGTAAATCCCTTGTATTGAGAAGCCTTATACAGTTTTTTAAAATTTATTATGAGTAATCAACTTTAAGAAAACCAATCCAGTAAAGGGAAGACTTTTTGCAAAATACATGACAGAGCCTAGGGTACTTCTGTATTATTGGAAAATAGGCTAGTTTTCTCATGATTAATTATTTTGAAAGGATTTTTGAGTTAAAAAAACATTTTTCTTAGTGATAATGATAAAGATGAAGTAAATGCATTTTATAACAAAACTTTCTTCTTGAACATCGTTTATCTAGTGAATTTATGTGAAAAATTGAGTATTCCAAGTAAATCATTGCAAGGTCTTCAGATTTATATTCTAATCCAAAAAAGAAAAAATGACTGAATTTATCGAAAAGTTAAAGCTATAGATAATACATTTATGAAATTTTATTTTTATAGGTTTCTCAGTTAAAAAAAACTTTTCCTGAAAATGAAGTTGAAGAAAGTAAAGACTTGATAATTAATCACTCAACTAATTTATTTTTTTAACTTTATTTTAAAGATGTAAATATTTCTAGAATGACATATATACTTCAACTCCATTCTCTGAGAACTAGGCAGGCTACTTCTCCCCTAAGGCTTCTTGGATATACTGAAGGGTTTGCGGTAGTATCCCATGTCCCCACCAGCTTTGTTTCCCCTTTTTAGTGAGGCAGTATCTAGCTCCTCTTCTACTAACCCTTTATCACCAGCTGGCTTTTACAAAAGGATATTTACTTAAAAGATATAGGAGAAAAAAATCTATAAGCAATTGTCCCAACATCTCAAACCCTCATCTCCATATGTACCACGTTGGTCCGAGATAGGGATGGAACTAGGCTCAAAACTTAGCTCAGTTTCTACATGGCAATGGCCCTATCAAGTTCCCATCCAAAGGTGACACCACTACTGGATGAGTCCTACTGGGCTAGGATCCAGAAAGTCACTCCTGAAGATTGCTCCTTGGGGAAATCAGTACTTGGATGGCTGCAAAACTTGGCCTGCTCTCCCAGCCTTTGAGGCTTCCTACAATGGAGACTCAAATTGATTAGAAACTCCTCTGATTGGCCCTGAATGGTGTCTGTTGTTACTGGAAAGTACTGTAGAGATAATCTAGTCCATTCTCCCCTCCCCTAGGCATTTAACAAAAAAGACACTGAGGCCAAAAAAGGGGAGATAGAGGGTTCTGTAGAATTTAAAGCCCTTCAAAACTTGGCTCTGTTCTACCTTTCCAATCTTTCTATACCTCATTCCCTTCTATTCACTCTAGGATGCAGTTACCCTGGCCTGCTTGATATTTCTTGTATACCATACTACATCTCTCTACTCTGGGCCTTTTTACTAGTTATCTCCCATGCCTGAAACATTCTCCCTCCTCAGTTCTCCCTCTTAGTTTCCCTGCCTTCCTTCAAGACCAAGCTCCATATCCACTTTCTACCCCCCCCCCCCCCCCCCCGCTAGGACCTTCTCTCTGAGCTTACTTGCATTATATATATTTGTATGTACCAAATTATTGGCATACTGTCTCCTCCATTACAAGGCATACTCCTTGAGGTTAATAACCTGTTTTTACCTTTGTGGAATTCCCTGCACTTGGCACAGTGTCTGGCACAGAGTATGTGCTTAATAAATGTTTATTGATTGACTTGCTGAAGACTACACAGCCATTAAGTGGCCAAATCAGGATTTAAACCAAGATCTTGACTCCAAATCAGAGACAAAGAAAATTTGGAATTCAAGGTAAGACACAATGTAGGCCATTTTCCTTTCTTCTATGACCAATCATAAATTTAGAGATTTAAATCATAGACCTTAAAGCTAGAAGGGAAAGGGGAAGGGAGAGGAGACAAGCATTTAAGTGCCTACTATGGGCGATGCACTATTCTAAGTACCTTACAAATATTCTCATTTGATCCTTATATCAACCCTGGGAGAATCATCTAGTTCAACCCCTTCATTTTACAGAAGAGGAAACTGAGGACTAGCAAGATGAAGTGACTTGCCCAAAGTTACACAGCCAGTAAGAGGTAGAAACAGGATCTGAACTCAGATCTTCTGATTCCAAATAGTGTTTGGAGTGGCTTTCATGCAAAAAAAAGCTTTGAGGAGCCAGATTTTCCCATAGTACAACACCTTCCTTCCATCCTCTCCCTCTCTACATTCAGTTTGATTCAATTCAACAAAATATGCAAAAGAGCTTTATAACTGGAACATATTCCCTATCCTTAAGGGACAGAATGGGATAAGACATGGAGGAAAATTCATATAATACAAGGTCAACTGAAGCCAAGGCAAAAGAGGGATCTATATAAAGTGCTAGGAGAAATCACTTTCCCCCTTTGAGAGAGAGAGAGAATGAAGGGAAATCCTGGGAAAAGTAGGGACTCCACCAAATGAGGGTGAAGATAGAGACATGGAATATTTGGTAGGGACTAGTTTGAGATAATTCTTCTGGGAAGGGTTCCTTCCATAGTCTTCAGTAGATTGCTATAGGGGTCCAAGATACACCCAAAGCTCTGATAGGGTCCCCCAGTAAGTTACAGCACACAAAGGTTGGAGCTCCCACTACAACTCTCCAGTGTAGCTTTGGAGTCCGGGCCTCCTAGCTGAGTTATCATGGCCTCTCTCTTCTGGCCAAGTACCTATAAACCACTCTGCTTGATGGTGGGTGGCCAGTGTTCTTTTTTGTATGCTCAGCCTGGCCTTAGAGACCTTTCTCAGGCTCACTACTCTTCCTTTGCTAGTGTTCCAGCCTCGTCATCCTTCATGATGAAGGACACTTTGTTATAGCTTTCTTTGAGCTAGAAACTCAGAGACTTTCCCTCCTTCCCCAACTCCAGCTCTCATCTCTAACTCTAATGCAGTATTTGCAGCAATCCTGCTCACCGAGATTTTGTACTGGACTTCTGCCAAATTCTTTTTTTGTGCTCATGGGGAGTCCAGCCTTCCGGAGCATATCTTCTCCATGTTGAGGTTTAATTCATCATTTGTCCCTGCTAATTTCGTGACTCTTTCTCTGCTCCTTTCCTCTGGAGCTTTAGCTTGGAATTCTGGCTCTTGGAACAAATATAGTTGGGAGAAGAAGTTATTTTTATGTATCTAACTATTTAAATATTACTTCCCCATTAGAAAGTAAGCTCCATGAGGGCAGGGACTGTTTTTGCCTTCCTTTATATCATTAGTTTTTGGCCCAATTCCTGACACAAGTGAGCACTTCATAAATGCTTGACTGCTTCCTATATCATGATTCATTCCAGGACTGCTCCTACCTCTAGACTTAATATGGTATATAGAAGCATATTCCCTCTCCCTTTTAGCAACGTTTTCTAGAAAGACCTGATGTCTTCAAGGAGTTTCTCTTCAAAGTCAGAAAGGGTTCTCTGGTTACTACCCTATAAGCACTTGTCTCTGGGGTATGTTGTCTCTCTGTCAGGGCTGCATTTGATTTGAAGGAATAGTAATATCTCTCTAGTACTCCCTACCTGTCCCTTTCTGCTCTTTATCCCAAGGCAAAACCACCAACGACCTGACTTCTCTTTCATTTCCCACTCCTGGACAGAAGGCTACTTTGAGGAGGAAGCAGGCCCCTTCCTTCTTTCAGAACTCTGGGGTAAACCTGACCTGGTTTCAGCATTACCTCTTACTTCCACCACTCCTTACAATTTTTTCAGTCTTGTGTCCTATTAGGAAATCTCACACAATTCTGGAAGTTTTCTAAGATATTTGGAGTAAGGGGGAATGGATGGGAAAAGCTGATCCCGGTCTCCTCATGCCAGGATTCCATTGATGTCACTAAACAGGAGGAGGTTGATATTTAAAAATGGTACACTGGTCTTGGAATAAAAACAGAGCTAAATCCTGGCCTTATCAATGGGTAGCTGTGTGGCCTTGGGCAAATAATTTCTCCTCTTTGCACTTCAGTTTCATGTGATCTTTACTGTGTCTGACCATTACTGATCATTATTGTGTCTCAAAGGGGTCTCATATAATTAATTCTCTTCTTTGTTTTCAAATGGTGTAAAAGAATAAGAAAATGATCATATTGTTCTGAGGAGAAAATTGAATGTAAAACATTCCATTAGAACAAAAAACACAGGCTGTTAGAGCTGGAAGGGAATATAGAGAACATCTAATCCAACCATTTCATTTTATAGATAAATTAACTGAGGCCCAGAGAGAAGAAATGACTTTCCCAGTTTCATATAGTGAGTTAGTAGCAAAGTCAGCACCAGAATTCTGGGGCTCTTGGCTCCCATCAGAGCTCTTCTTACTCTGCCAGGTTTACTGAAACCATGTTTAATAATCCTGATGTATCGATTTGTCTTTGTCACAGATAAAGGTCAGGCTATTAGCTGGATGATCTTCCATAGGAAAGTAGTTCAGGACTCTTTCCTCCTAGTTATTTTTCTCAAGGCACCTTTAACATCTTTGTTCCTCAGGGTATAAATAAGGGGGTTCAGCATAGGGGTCACGACTCCATAAAACACAGAGATAATTTTGTCCTGATCCTGGGATTTCTTTGACTGGGGTTTCACATACATGTAGATGGCTGTCCCATAAAATATGGTCACCACTGTCAAGTGGGAGCTACAGGTGGAGAAGGCCTTAAGCCTGGCCTCTGTGGAGCGGATCTTCAGCACAGCTATGACAATCCGTATATAGGAGATGAGTATGAAAGAGAAGGGCAGTGGTAGTGTGCATACACTGATGACTAGACCTAGGATTAGGTCCATGAGGGTATCTGAGCAGACAAGCTTCAACAGGGCCTGAAACTCACAGGTGAAATGGTTAATGACATTGTGCCCACAGAAACGAGCTGGAATGGCAATGATTGGTGTTACAGACAAGAGGAAGGCACTGATCCAGGTGCTTATGGCCATCTGCAGACAGACTCGATTGTTCATGATGACAGTATAGCGCAATGGGTTGGAAATGGCGACTAAACGGTCATAGGCCATGACAGCAAGAAGCAAACACTCTGTCATCCCGAGGAAGAGAGAGATGGTCATCTGGGCATAGCAGCTGTTGTAGGAAATGGTAGGGAAATCTCTTAAGCCATTGAGCAGGAGGGGAGGCACAGAGCTGGTGGAGTAGCAGATATCAAGGAAGGACAAGTTGCTGAGGAAAAAATACATGGGGGTATGCAGCTGCTCATCAATTCTGACTACTAAAATGATGACACTATTCCCCACCAGTGTGACTGAGTAGATCACAACCAGGGCACAGAAGAAGGCAATCTGGGCTTTGGGGTGATTAGACAGACCCACCAGAATGAATTCTGTCACTTCTGTGGTGTTAACACTGGTCAGACTCTCCATTGTGTTCTAGAAGAGGAGAAAAAGAATAATTTCCATTCAGTGAATTTCAAGTATTAGATGGCCATCATATCTAAGAGGGACGGACCACTTATTCTGCGTGGCCCCAGAGAGGAGCAATGGGGAGAGAGGAAGCTGTGGAGCAGAGACAGGCTTCCATTAAGTAGAAGAAAAATCTTTCTAACACCCAGAGCTCCCCAAAAGTGGAATGGGCTCTTTAAGGGTTGCCCCTCATTGGAGATCCTGAAGCAGAGGCTGGATGACCACTTGCTGGATATATTGGAGAGGAGGATAGAACCTGAGTCAGGTTATGTGATTTAAAATTTTGATTCATCAAATCTCATAATCCCAGGCTTTTAAGGAGCCCTAGGGGTCTACCCCTTTCTGAAACATTATTTCCCTTTATAAGATCCCTGACAGGTAGTGATCAAATGTCTTTTTATTTAAAGACCACCCATGAAGGGGAGCTCATTACCTCATGAAGCATTCATGAACAGCTCAGATTTTTCAGAAATTCTTTCTTAAATTGAGCCAAAATCTTCTTCCCTGTAGCTTCTCTGTTTGTTCTAGTTCTGCCTTGTGGAGCCAAGCCAAGTAATTCTAATCTCTCTTTTATATGAAAACCCTCCAAATATTTGAACACAGAGATCAAGTCACCCTAATAAGTCTCTTCTTTCTAAGATAAACATCCCCAGTTACTTGAACACTTCCTCCTTATAGAATGATTCTAAGTCCCTTCACTATTCTGGCCATCCTCCTCTGAACATGTTCAATTCAATTAGCATTTACTACATACCTCCTCTGCCACATTCTAGTGATCCGGTGCCACCACCATCAGAATACTGTAGAGATCAAGCACACATCCTTCATATCTCTCAGTCCTATTATGGGTCTGTGTTTATTCCAGATGATCCAGCATCTCTAATACTTCCAGGCAGAGCAGAAACTCCTCCTTCACCCGGGGAAGGCACTGTTTTAGCAGCCACCTTAGTCACCCTTGGGCTACCACTGATATTTTTCTCACTTAGAAGTTGCCTTCAGATTGTTGTTGTGGATAGTCTTTCATTGAACTATCTCATGGTTCATTAATAAGTTTGTAGGTCATTGTTCTTGTTGTGGGATCATTTTTTCAGGCGTGTCCATTCATTGTGACCCCATTTGGGGGAATTTTTAAACAAAGATCCTGGAGTGATTTGCCATTTCCTTCTCCAAGTCATTTTACAGATAAAGAAATAGAGGTAAATATGGTTAAGTGACCTTTCCAGGGTCACACAGCTAGTAAAGGGTCTGAGGCCAGATTTGAGTTCAGGAAGAAGCGTCTCCCTTCTCCAGGTCCAGTACTCTATCCACTGTACCTAACTGAAGATATTTATTGTTGATTTTTATCTGTTTAATTTTAGGTCTTGAGTGGAGAAGCAAATGGCATAGTGGATAGAGATCTGGCCTCAAAGCCAGAAAGACATGAATTCAAGGCCTGCTTTCAATGCATACTGGCTGTATGGCCCTGGGCAAATCATTTGATCCTTTGCTGATTTAGGCAATTCTCTAAAACTGCAAATTGTGGAGAAAGTGCTGTATCACAATGGTATAGAGAGATTAGTTACACCAATGAAATCAGAGGTTCAGGCCCTAACTCTACAGGGTTAATGGTCCTGTACTAAAAACAGAGAACACAATGACAAAGATGATCTAGTTCCTTTCTTCAAAGAGTTTCCCATCTAACTTGGGGGGGGGGAGGGAAGGGATGACATGAACCCAAACAACTAAAATAGGGAGGTAAGGATGTGTCAAAGGGAGAAAAGAGATACATTTGCCAGATTCAGCTCAGTCTAAGTTTTAGTGCTTTGACAATTTCTCCCATTACCTGCTCAGGTCCTATCTTTCCTTATTTGACTAATTTCTTTGATCAAATGAGATAATATATTTAAAGTGCTTTGAAATCTAAATATTATTAGTGTCATTCTTCACTTCGATATCCCTAGTATCAAGAGCAGTGCCTTACACACAGTATGTGCTTAACGAATATTTGTCAAATTGAATTGATAAATTGAACATAAAGCATGTGAAAGGGAGTCAGATAAAAGGGCTGGAAAGGGAGGTTGGAGCCAGATTGTGGAAGGTCTTGAATGCCAAACCAAAGAGTTTATGCTTTATTCAAAAGGCAATAGGGAGCCATTGAAAGTTTCTGTGGAGAGCAAGGATATGATTATAATAGAGAATCAGAACAATGAAGAGATATCTATTAGGCACCTATTTTGTCCTCAGCATTCTACTGGGTGCTACAGGGAGAGGGTATGTATAACATCCATTTACATTCCACTTGGGGACATATACACAACACAACGACAATTAAAAGATGACGCACCCTTGAGAATTTATGGGTCTCAACTTCCTCATCTATAAAAGAAATTAGTCAGACTAGATGATCTCTGAGGTTCCTTCCAGTTCTAATCTTCCATTCTAAGGGCACAATCCTTTAATACAATGCTGTCATAGATACCGGGGAGAAAAGACATGATGCACATATGCCCATTCTGGTTTGCACCCTTGTTAGGGAATCTTTTCCTCAGGAACCCCAAACAATGCAGTGACACCCAGCAGTGGCATATCTCAGAAACTCACTCTTGTCTGACTCTCACTCTTTGAACACTAAAGACCACTCAGAGACACAAATTTGGATCAGTTTGAGTAAATCTCCTGATCTTTGGCATGCTATAGTACAAATGACATTGGCTTTAGAATATGGATTCAAATCTTATCTCTGAAGCCTTGGGTAACTTACATTGGATCTCAGTTTCTTCATTTATAAAAATGAGGGGATTGGACTAACTAACCTCTGAGATCCCTATTAACTCTTGTGCTATGACCCTATGATTTTTCCTCCATAACTATCTGGATTCTGCTCCTCCATTACTATCACTACCCCAGGAAGGCAGTGCAAATCCAGTTTCTACTTCTCTTCATGATGCTGCAAGTGCTGAATCAGTCCGCTACTCTTGGCATAACTACAACTGCTGGCCATGGTCCTGACACTGAGATCCTTAACAGATCCATGTTTTTTTCCCTCTATGCTTGTCTGAAAGGAGATGAGGTTTGGGGGTAGTCAAAGGTAGGTAGGCTTAAGTCATGCAAAGCTCCTTAGATGAAGTGAATATTGTTCCAGAATCCAAGCCTGGTCATACATTAAAGTCTACTTGGACCAAAAGGTGAGAGAAATGGTCCCTAGAGTGGAGATGTAAGAGTGAATCTGGTGTGGAAGCAGGGACACCTGGATCTTGTGATCTAACATCAGCCCCTCTTGGCCCTCAATTCCCTGTCCTTCTGCCCCACCCTAGAAGGGTGTAAAAGAAAGATCCCTGGACTCATGGTTAGTAGGACCTTGGTTGATGTGTTGATTCTAATACTTCTGAGCTCCATGACTTTGGGTAAATCACTTCAACTGACTTCTGAATTTCAGTGTCCTCATCTGTAAAGTAGGAATTAATATATTTATTCTGCTTCCTTCATGGGGTTATTGACAAGGACAGCACCAAAGTAGACAAGGATGAGTCTCAGGAGAGCATCAACCAAATAATCAAAAGCATTTCTTAAGCATCTACTATGATGTCATGCAAGGAACTGGTGATACAAAGAAAAATCAATAAAATATTCAGTGTCCTTAAGGAATTTACATTTTATAAGAAGAAACAATATGCACATATATAAGCATACATAGAATGAATACAAAATAAAAACAGTATGTAAATACAAATAAATGCAAAGTAAATAAGATAAATACAGAATGAAGGCAAAGTTAATTTGAGAGGTTAGGACACTAGCATCTGATGAATTAGAAAAGGCTTCATATAGAAGGTAAGTCTTGATGACTGAGTCTTGATGGAAGCTAGGAATTCTATGAGACAGAGATGAAGAGAGAGTGCATCCCAGGCATGGAGAATGGCCAGCACAAAGGCCAAGAGATAGAAGATGGGGTGTCATGTGTGAGAACTAGCAGAAAGCCCAGTCAAATTGGACCACAGAGTATAGGAGACAAAAAAATGTACAGTGAGGCTGGAAGGGTAAGTTGGGGCCAGTTAGGCAGATATGCTCAATGTACATTCCTTTGATATACTACTTTCATTGAGAATGGATTGGAGAAGGGAAACTGGAGGCAGAGGAGACCAATTAGGAGTATATTTCAATCGTTCAGTAGAAAGATGAGGAAGGCCTGCACTAGAGTGATATCCTTATGAGTAGTAGGAAAGGATTGCATATGAGAGATCTTGTGGACACAGAAACAAAGATTTGGCAACTGATTGGATATATGGGGTAAGCAGATATCAAAGGTGAAGTTATGAACCTATGAACCTGAGGGAGTGGCAATATGGTAGTGCCGTTAAAGAAATGGGGAAATGTGGAACAGGAGTGGATATGAGGAGAAATAGAATGAGTTTTATTTTGGATATGTCAAGTTTGAGATACCCATTGGATATACAGTTTTGATTCAGGTCTGGATCCTGGCTTTTGGGAGGCTCCCTGTTAAAAGGGCATGGTATGAACACTGAATCAATAAAAGAGACCCAGAAGCAGTGGTCAGGTAGGTAGGTAGAAAACCAAGAGCAAGCAGCATCATGAAAACCCAGAGTGGAGAAAAGTATAAGGGAAGAGAGGATGATTTACAAGGCCAAAGACTTGAGAGAAGTGCAAAAGAATTGAGAAAACATGATCAAATTTGACATTCGAAGATCACTGATAATTTTGGAAATAGTAGTTTCAGTTGAGGGATAATGACAGGAGCCAGAATGTGAAAAATGGAGAAGCGAGTCAAAAGAGAAGGTGGAAACGCTGAGTGTTGACAATTTTATAGGAGTTTGGATGAGAAAGAGAGGGGTGCTATAGTTCAATACATCCAGGGGATGATGGGGATGAATGAAAAAGGTATTTAAAAGATGAGGAAGACTTGAACATGTTTGTAGGCAGCAGAAAAGGAACCAACAGATGAAGAAAGATTTTGGATTAGAGAGAAAGGCTGGATAATTTAGGGGTAATTTGCAGAGAAGATGGGAATCAAATACACAGGTGGAAGATGGGATGGCCATTTTCAGAGACTGACATAAAGAAATAGAGCGTGGAAGGTGATGTCATGGGGTTCTCAGATGAAGAGAAGGGAGAAAGAGGGAGCTTGTGCCAAATGACCTCTATTTTTAATAACATGTGAAATAAGGACCTCTAGCTTAAAGGATGAAAGGAAGGGTTAATGTTGGAGGTTTCAGGAGAGGAGAGTATATTTGTGGGTAGTGGGACAGAGAATCAATCACAGAAAAGTAAAAGGATTGCCTTGCTGCAGTAAAGTGCTTTGTCAAAGGTTATACTGTTGTAAATGTCAGAACAATGATTGGTAAGCAGGTCTTTTGTCTTTAAGTTCTGGTCCCCTCCACCCAGGTTGCAGTCTTACGTGGTACTCAGGATGAGAGGAGACCTGAGGTACTGTGTTCAGGATTAGAGCACTGGATAGCATCAGACTCACCAGAGGGCATGTTCTCTAGGGAAGCTGGGTCCTCAGGATATCAGCCTCGTTTTTTTGTCTCCCCCACAAAGGCAGCTCCAGTGCAGTCTATGGTCAGCAGAGCCTGGCCCAATAGCCTACCTCTAGGTTCTACAGCAAGGGTTGAACAAAGGTAGAGATATGTGACTTTAAATAAGACTTCCCTGAACTCTTTAAAAATTCACTCTTAAAAATAAGGAGCTCTAATTTCTCTGCTACTTCCCATTTTACACAGTCCTTCCCTCACAGCAAACCTCACATTTTGTAGATGAGGAAACTGAGGCTCACAGAGGTAGGAGAATTTGTTAAGATCACACACACAGTTAAGTAACAGAGTTTACTTTTAATCCTGGCCCTTTGATGCTAAGTCCCACGGTCTTCCCACTAAACCTCAATTGAAATAATAACTCAGAAGATATAATCTAAAAGTCCCCAAAGATAATAACAGTTCCTGTTTCTTTAGCATTTGTTTTGAGGTTTACAGAGCAGTTTCCTCAGTTACCTGATGGGCAAGGTAGTACAAGTCTTATTATCTGCATTATATGGATAAAGAAACAGACCCCCAGATATTTGCTCAGGATGACATAGCTAGTAAATAGCATGCCCAGGGTTTGAACCCACCTTCTTTGTTCTGGCTCCAAGATCAGTAATCTTTCCACAGTACCCCTTTCTGTGTATGTGGGCGTGCATCAGTTATTTATAATACATTGACAATGCCTGCTAAGAGCAGGGAATAAAGACATTTGTCAGGACCACCCCCACACCCCCAACTCTGCCCCAAGCTGGTTTCAGAGACATGGTCCCCTGTGGATTCCATGATCACCTGTTCATGTAGGAGTTGGTAATTTCCAAGGAGGAATGAGAGGCAGTAAGAGATGCCAAAAGGATGATCTTATTCAGCCAGCCCACTGCTACATATACTTGTTGATTTGTTCTAAGTGTCCACCCGTGCTGTTTCAATTGGTCAAGTAACTTCTACAGACCTCAGTTTCTCCATCTGTAAAATAAGTTAGATTACTATGAGAGGTAGTATGGTGTAGTGGATAGAACTCAGGCTTGGAATCTAAGTTCAGATCCTACCTCACACACTTTCTGGCCAGGTGACTCTGGACAAATCACTTTCTCTCTCTGGATTTGTTTCTTTTTTTGTAAAATGAGGGAGCTAGACTTGATAACATATATCTAAAGTCCCTTTTGGCTTTCGCTCTAGGATTCTCTGACTGGGTGATTTGTAAGACCTCTTCAAGCTCTAATGTGCTATCATGCTATATTCTCAAGTCTCCATTTTGGTCCTTGGCTTCTTAAACTATAAAATGGGGAGGGTGTTTTAGAGGAACTCTAAAGGTTTCTTCCAGTTCTTGCTATCTTTGAATGCCCTCTCATCCTGAGAGGACTTCTGGGCTTCTGAAAGGCTACACTGGCCTGAGAGATGGGCAAGGACTTGCCTCCTTGCAGCTTTCAGGACCCCTCCATTGCCTTGCACCAAACAGAAGGTAATGCAAAGACTCCAAGAAGCCATGAATCATATTAAATATCCTCTGCAGTTTTCTTGAGCTTGTTACTTCTATTTCTGGAGACTTCAGGGGCCAGATCCCAGAGGGGCAATTTAAGTACCATGGCTGTGCTGCTAATACCCAAGCCTAGATCTTTATTTGGCAAAGAAAATCTTTTTTTTTTCTGAGCCATTCTAAGAAAGGTCACAAAATGCTCTCTCATTCCAGGATTCAGTTAGGGGGAGGATCACAGAATTTGTGGTTAGCAGTGAAAAGGTCCAGCCCAGGATGGGACATTTGTCAGGAGAGCAGGCAATGTGGGACAATGGGAAGAACCATGGGCCTGGCATCTAGACCACAGCTCTGAACTTTAATGGTCAAGTCTTTTAATCTCTCATATCCACAGTTTCCTCCTCTGTGAAAAAGCCAATTCTTATGTGACCCTTTAGTGGGCATTATCTCATTTGATCTTTCAATCCTTACCCTTCGGTGGAGGTAAAAATTTGACTAACTAGTCATGCGAAGTGGACAAAGTGTTTTCTCCCTAATGACCTAATACCTTTGAAGTTGTGCTACCAAAGGGATATAACTACACATGCTCTAACCCAGTGAGGACCATAATCCTCAGAAATTAGAGACCCATAAGTACAGTAATAATACTACCACTAACAATAATAGCTAGAATCTATATGGTGCTTTAAGGTTTTACCAAGCACTTTACATATATGCACTATCTCATTTGATCCTACCAACAACCCTGAGAAGTAGGTACTATTATTGTCCTCATTTTATGGATAAAAAATAATCTGATAGAGCTTTAAGTGACTTGCCATGGTTAGTTGATGTCTAAGGCAGAATCTTCCTAACTCCAAGGCCAACATGCTATGTGTATACACCACACCATCTAGCTGCCTCTCCAAAAGTTAAACCCTTAGGCCAAATGTAAGCACCTTAATGGCAGGAATGTCTTCTTTTCACTTTTGCATGCCTATTGTTTTTACATGTAGTAGGTATTTAACTAATGTTCTTGAAGTAGATTGGATTTCTCTCTCTACCACTGATCTTAGAACACTACATGGCCTCCACAGTAGCTACTCAAAAGAGTCTAGCCTAGCTATTCACAAAAGAAAAGAAAGTGGAGGAAGACTGCTTATTGCCTATGCCCTATTGGAGTTGAGAATCCCATTGAGTTAATTCATCAGTTCATTTGCTTTGGCCATCTCTTATAGATAGACCATGCTCTGGGCTCAGAAATAAAAAAAAGATAATGAGCAGTAGTAGATCTCATTTTGGGAAACATAACATATAATGTTTTCATTGATTTGGAGGTCCTTTAAAATCCCACCATTTTTAACACTGATATTCTCCTAGTGATGTTGTATGGCTGTGAATCATTGAACATCATCATTTTGGAGGAATCAAAATTGCAGGTTACCCAAATGGCAATGGAGAGATATATGGTGTGTGCTACAAGGCCTACAATGACTTTTATGAAAAAAACAACGGGATAAAAGGACACATGTGATCATTAGGAACTTATGTGATCAGAAAAGGAGGTGGGTCAGTAGTGTAATAACAAAGGATCAAGGATGGATAGCCAGAGTGGAGCCCCAGTGTCTATAAAATGTTGAATGCAAAAGAGCAGAAATAATAAATGTAACCTTCTCAGATCATAATGCAATAAAAATAATAATTAGTAAGGGCATATGGACAGGCAAATCAAAAACTAATTGGAAATTAAATAATATGATTCTCCAAAACCAGTTAGTTAAAGAAGAAATCATAGAAACAACCAATAATTTCATTAAAGAGAATGATAATGATGAGACATCCTACTAAACTCTTTGGGATGCAGCTAAGGCAGTACTCAACAAACTGGGAAAAAAATCTCTATAATAAAAAACTCTGACAGAGGTCTAATTACTCAAATATACAAGGAGCCAAATCAATTGTATAAAAAATCAAGCCATTCCCCAATTGATAAATGGGTAAGGGACATGAATAGGCAATTTTCAGATAAAGAAATCAAAACTATCAATAAGTACATGAGAAAGTGTTCTAAATCTCTAATAATTAGAGAAATGCAAATCAAAACAACTCTGAGGTACCACCTCACACCTAGCAGATTGGTTAAAATGATTACAGGGGAGAGTGATGAATGTTGGAGGGGATGTGGCAAAATTGGGACATTAATGCATTGCTGGTGGAGTTGTGAACTGATCCAACCATTCTGGATGACAATTTGGAACTATGCCCAAAGAGCGATAAAAGACTGCCTGCCCTTCGATCCAGCCATAGCATTGCTGGGTTGTTACCCCAAAGAGATCATAGATAAACAGACTTGCACAAAAATATTTATAGCCTTGCTTTTTGTGGCAGCAAAAAACTGGAAAATGAGGGTATGCTCTTCAATTGGGGAATGGCTGAACAAATTGTGGTATATGCTGGTGATGGAATACTACTGTGCTCAAAGGAATAATAAACTGGAAGAATTCCATGTGAACTGCAAAGACCTCCAGGAACTGATGCAGGGTGAAAGGAGCAGAGCCAGAAGAACATTGTACACAGAGACTGATACACTGTGGTAAAATTGAATGTAATGGACTTCTGTACTGGCAGCAATGCAATGACCCAGGACAATTCTGAGGGATTTATGGAAAGGAACACTATCCACATTCAGAGGAAGAACTGCAGGAGTGGAAACACAGAAGTAAAACAACTGCTTGAACACATGGGTTGATGGGGACAGGGTTGGAGATGTAGACAGTAAACGACCACACCAATGCAACTATTGATAATATGTAAATAAGTCTTGATAGACGACACATGTTAAAACCAGTGGAAATGTGTGTTGGATATGGGGGGGTGTTAAAGGGCAGTTAGGGGAAAGTAAAAACAAGAATCATGTAACCATGGAAAATTTTTGTAAAAAAATAAAATATTTAAATCTTAAAAAAAATAAATAAAATGTTGAAAGCATGAGAAGCCCATTAATTTGTGTGTGGGAGACCCTATTTAGAGGATTTGTGGGAGGACATGGTCAAAAAATCATATAGGATGAGAAGGCATGGAGGAGGGGTGTCCTGATATGTACCTAGAGAGGCAGTGTTTACATTGATGAGATTATGGGTTCCTCAAAGGATATCAGCAAGTTAGTTTCACCACAGTTTGATCAGTCACTTAAGCTAGAAATTAAGGAGTTAACTCTAACTCCTATCTCTTGTCCCACCAGTTTTCAAGTCCTTTTTATTTTCTTCACAACTTCTTTTTCATCTGTTCCCACCTCCCCATTCCTTCCATGCCTCTTTCTTGGATTATTGTAACAACTTCTTAAATGTATTCCCTGCTTCTTTTTCCTCTAATCCTTCATTTCATTAGCTCTGATTTCCCGTGTGTCTATTTGGATCAAAAAAGCCTGGTAATGGGTATTTTGCCCCTTTGCTTTGGATTGGGTAGAATGAATCCAGTGCTGATGCAATGTTGAGACATGCCAGCCGTCCAGCCCTAACAATATTTATAGTCTTCCATGTTGGCCTCCATGATCATTCAGTCAAGACCTCACTTGTCTTGCATGAAATCGAACAGAACTTAAACATTGATTGAAAAGACTGAATTTTCCACAAAAGTTCTCTTGTAATTTACTAGTAGTTTAGAGATAACCATGGAAGTCTCTAAGCTGTGCTAGCAGAGAAGAGTGGCATATTCCTAGCAATGAGTTTTGTGTGAGAAGTGGAATAAAATACATCTACAAGGAAATACATGATCAGAAAAGGAGATGGCCCAGTTTGTGTCACAAGTCGAGTCAACAAGAATGTATTGTGACTTACTTGTCTTAACATGCATGACCTAGGTCATTAGTACCCTCCTCCCAACACATAGAAATCCCTTCCTGAAACAGAAAGCAGAAAGATATCAGAAGTCCATGATTTGGATACTCTATACTAGACAGAGTTAGGTAATCATAGTTTACTTCAGCTAGTAGACACTGAATGGAAAGGAACTAGTGTTCAGGTCCCAACATTCTTCACTGTATAATCTCTACTCTGGTCTCATGAAGAATTCTACTTGAGATCCCAAACTCTACCTCTACTATAGTATGCATAGACTTACTCAGTCTCAGCAATGCCACATAGAACCACTATCTCTCTCACTATGACTTACTCATCCTAAGCATTAATTTTTCTTAATAGTTGGCATTTATTTAGAGCTTCGAGGTTTGTAAAGCACTTTACATTTGATCCTCACAACAACCCTGTAAGGTATGATTTATTCCATTTTACAAATGAGGAAACTGAGACAGGTGAAATGAGTTGTCCAGGGTTGCAGAGCTATTAAGTGTCTGAGGCTGGATTTGAACTTGTTTTTCTGACCTTCAGACCCAGTGTTCTATCCATTGTATCACCTATCTGCCCAATTCACTAATCTTACTTCAATGCCCAAGTAGAACCAGGACTGTACTGGAGCTGGCTCATACCAGCTCACAAGAGCCTATTGTTACATTTTCAATGTGGACATTTACCCTTTGGAAATCCATAAGCACTACAAATCAAGGCTTGATTTTAGGATTTTGTTGATTGTCTGAACTTAAGGAAGTGATAGAAAAATGGTAATAATATAGATTCAGCCTAAAAGTATGTCCTTTATTGAATATTTATCAGCATGCCCCTGGACTAGAGTCACAGTCACTGATCCTTCTTCCCAGATACCTTCCTCAGCACTTTCCAGGGCAGATTTTTGACCACCAAATGACCTAAACCAGACTTGAACCTGCTTTCTGATGCTTCTAACCACCACTACAGAAGGAAAGGCACATGCTTTTTTCTATTTTCACTTCTCAGCTCTACGTTGTCCCTAGCTCCTGATGCACAGAAGGATGATCACTAGGTGATGCATGCTTTCAACCACAGCAATGCTTGAAGACCATTTACTGAGAAAGGAGAGGTTATAATCTGTCTTGGTGGAGAGAATTCTCATAGAATTATAGATCTTTCAGGTATTGAATGAGTGAGATAATTTGGGACAAATGTTTCCTCATTGGTCCCCTACTATCACACAATATGGAGGCATCCATCTATTCTGCCTGTATGCAATGTTAGCTCCATTAAAGAATCTTTAACATACAAGACTAAAGAATACATGATTTTTTTATCTTGAAGGAAGCTTATTTCATAGAGGAAGAAACCAAAGCTAGGAGAAACAATTCATCTGTTTGTATAGGTCCCCTGATTCCAAAGCTACAGTATGACACCAGACCATGGCTTCTTAGAATTGTGCTCAATATCATTACAGAACATTGGATGTAGGAGGAAGCTATGCCTTTAAACATTAAAAAGTTTTTTCTTCCTTCCCATTCTCCACCCACCTAATTGAACAACATTAAGAGGAAGTAAGGGAGGGAGGAAAAAAAGGGAGAAAGAAAAAGAAGGAAGGAAGGAAGGAAGGAAAGAGGGAAGGAAAAAGAAAACTTTTAATAAATATACATGATCAAACAAAGCAAATTCTCTCATTGACCATGTCCACAAATGCATGTCTTACTCTTCAACTTGAGTCCATCACCTCTCTGTCAAGGGGTGAAGCTTCATCTTAGTCCTCTGGGATTAGGGTTTATCATGGCATTGATCAGAATTCTAGTCTCTCAAAGTAGTTTTTCTTTATTATGTTATTGCCATTGTATATAAATTGTTCTCCTGGTTGGACTCATTTAGTTCTGCATCATCTCCTAAAGGTCTTAGAACTAGTTTCCTTAGAAATAGTCCAATTAATCCCTTTCACGATGCAATAACATTCCATTACATTTATATACTAAATTTGGTTAGCCATTCCACAATGGGTGGGTGTCCTCCATAGTTTCTACGGTGGTTTTTTTTTGCCCATATGAAAACAATTGCTACAAATATTTTTGTAATATAGGTCTTTTTCCTTTTTCTTTGATCTTGTCAGGGTACATTTCTAGTAGTGGTATTGCTGGGTCCAAAAGTAAGCACAGTTTGATAACTTTTAGGGCACAGTTCCAAATTGCTTTCTAGAATGGCTGAACCCATTCATAGGAGCTATGCTTGTTTGCCCATCATTTTCTTTATTGCCCCTTTCACATCTTTATTTCTCAGGCTATATATGAGGGGGTTCAGCATGGGTGTCAAGGCACCATAAAACACTGAAATGAACTTATCTTGGTTGGAAGACGATTTGGACTGAGGTTTCATATACATTGAAATGGCTGCCCCATAGAAGATGGTCACTACAGCCAGATGGGAGCCACAAGTGGATATAGCCTTGAGGCGGCCCTGGGCTGAACGTATCCTCAGGACAGCGGCAGCAATGCGGGCATAGGAGAGAAGGATGAATAGAAACGGCAAGAGCAGGGTAAAGAAACTGGTGGCCAAGATCATTAGCTCATTGAGGTGTGTGTTAGAGCAGGCCAACTTGATCAGGGAGAGGATTTCACAGACAAAGTGGTTGAGGACATTGGGCCCACAGAAACGGAGTCGCAGGGAAGAGATGAGCATGATGGTGAGCATGAGGGATGCCCCCCATGAGACAGTGGCCAACCAGATGCACACTGGTGGGCTCATGACGAGTGTGTACCTCAGGGGATCACCAATGGCCACCATGCGGTCATAGGCCATGACAGCCAGCAACAGGCATTCTGCCGTGGCCAGAAAGAGGGAGACACTCATTTGGGCAAAGCAGCGTGGATAAGAAAGAAGGGGGTAGGCAGAGAAGCAATGCACCAAGGCTTGGGGCATTGAAGCTGTTGCATAGCAGAGGTCAAGAAAAGATAAGTTGCCAAGGAAGAAGTACATGGGGGTATGAAGACGGGAGTCCAGGTGGATGAGGACAATGATGAGGCTGTTCCCTAAGAGAATGGTCAGGTAGGTAAGCAGCACCAGTGTAAAGAAAGTAACTCGCCATTCAGGATAATTTGAGATCCCAATGATGAGGAACTCAAGTACCATGCTGGTAGCATTGGCTTCCATCTTACTTATTATAGCTGTGGCCTTTGCATATGAAGTATAACCTGCAAAGATAAAGTGAAGGGACATTGGAATCACTTTCTAGGATCTCAGATTCATAAAATATTGGATCTGGAGGAAACCTTGCAAATCTAACCCAACAGCTAGTCACATGACTAGTGAGTAGAAGAACAGGAAAATCACACCTAGGTTGACTCCAATCCAGTGCCCCTAAGTTTTCTCATCTCTAAAATGAAGAGATTGGAATTGATTGTGTAGTAGAAAGTTCCCTGGACTGGGAGTCATAGAATTCTTGGGTTTTAGTTCTGACTCTGATTCTTTCTGGTATTAATAATAGTCACTATGTGACTTGGGGTAATTTGCTTCCTCTCTGGGGGCCCTCAGTTTCCTCTTCTATAAAATGAGGGCAATGGATTCTGACCCTTAAGGTTCCTTCTAGCTTTGGCATTCTGTGTTCTAGGTTGCATGAGAATAAATAGAGTACAGAGAGGAGGTCAGTGTGTTTTAACCTCAGCCCTTTGGGAAAGGCAGGAAATGTAAATCTAGGGAAAACAAAAATTGAGTTAGACATTTGTCCCTTAACCCCAAGGAAATTATTAGAAATGCCCCCTAATCGTTTTAAGCCAAAAGCTCTCCTCTCTCTGGAAAGACTTTAATAGGCTGGATTTTTCCAAGAAGAGAGAAGAAAGGGGGAAAGGTAGTCAAGGCTACCTTTTGGGCTCTGGTTATACATCACTTTCCATTGCCTTTTCCATTTATACATGCAAATAAACTTAATTAGCTTTCAGCCAGCCTGCGATTTTCTGTAAGTAGGCCCCCCTGATAAGGAAGAAAATCGAATCCCAGGAGAGATGTTTGTCTCTGACCACAACATAGAATAGAAAGGATCCCTTCCCCGCAGGTGGCATATTGACTTAGAAAAACACAAATTAACATTATCCATGTTGTATTATGTTTTTGTTAGCACTGTACCTCACATTTAGTAGGTGCTAAATAAATGTTTACTGATTAATTGCTATATTATTTATTTTGTTAAACATTTCTCAATTACAATTGAATCTGGCTTGGGGCAATACTGGGGAGTTTTGAGTGTAATACTTTTGGAATAAATGATCAGCTGTAGATCCATAACCTTTAGAATCCTATTTGAGTCATGAAGATACTGCTTTTGATGATAATTGGCTTTCGTGACTTTGTATAAGTCATTTAATTTCTATGAGCCTCTTTCCTCATCTATAAAATGGACATGTGCTGACCTCAGAGGGTCACTGGGAGATTCAAATGAGATAATGATTGTGAAGCACCTGGCAAACTGTACCAAAGGTTCTTTACTTTTTTTGTGTCTTTGTCCCTTTGGACAGTCTGGTGAAACCAAAATGGTGCTTATAAGTGCTTTAAAAAATAGCTAGGATTACCCATAAAATGATTATAGTCAAATAGTTATCAACATATTCAAAACCCCTAGTTCATGAACCACCCCCCCCCATTTAAAGCACTACATAAATGACAGTTATTATTATGATCTCTCATGGTCCCAGCTCCCTCATGACATGGAAAGTCCAGGGTAGAAGCAAGCACTTTTGCTCTTAAAACTTAATAAAGAGTCCCAAGCCCAGTAAGAAAATGCATTCTATTTGGGCTAGGAAATAAATGTTCTGTGCCTCTTACATGAATATGAGATACCTAGCAATCAGTAGGATGGGTATTTCCAATTGTGTTTCCAGTAATGGAGATGGGTTTGCCTGGAAACATTTGGATTCTGGTCCCTTTGTCTCCCAATGTGCATTTGTGGGATGGCTGGTTGGAGGTCCAACCTGGGTCTGGAGTTAGGAAATCAGTCTGTGATAGATTTTAGTGTTCGACCTAGAACCAGGGTTAGGGCTCAGCAGAGACATAATTGTGAGAGGAATGGGGGCGATGGCTTGGGCTTTTCTAGAGGGTCCTGAAATTTAGAGGGGGCACAAATGAATTTTCTGTGGGTGCCTCTAGAGCTATTGACTTGAAATAGAGAGAGGATTATATCTCAATCTGACATTAAGTGTTGATTATGTTCTAAATATGGGGCTAATCATGGCTTTCCCAGCTCTAGACTGAACCCCAATCTCCTTGGTAATAGCCTGACCTGAGCCTATTCAAATTGGCTCCAGCACACCCCTGTTTAAATGAAGTCACCCTTTACAAAGTTCCTTTCAGCATCCTTTCAAAGGCATGAAAATGACTGAGCTTAGCACCCACTTAGAAAGAAGAATCAGAGAGATGAGATACTACTTACTAGGTGCTGCAGGTTTTCCTTGGTGAGAGGCCTCCCTAGAATCAGCTGTACTGTGTGGCCCAGGGTCTCTGTTGCCACCATGTCTCATCATCCCAACTAAACTGAGAGACATTGTGCATCACTTGGCGCATGTTTTCAAAATCACAATCATAGCTCCGGGGCTCAATTTGGGGCTAGGGCTGGGATTCAGGCTGCGTTCAAGAAGACGGAGATTCAGTCTAGAGCTGGGACATCCATGGTTAGTCCCATATTTAGAACATAGTCAACACTTAGATGTCAGATTGAGATCTAATCTCTCTATTCCAAGTCAGTAGCTCCAGAGATACCCACAGAGAATTGGGCCACAGGACCCAGAACATTTCCCCCAGCAAATCCAATCCATCAACTTCCCTTTAGAGTAGCCATTGTTCTCTCTCTCCTTCCTAGAAGGATCTACTCAGAAAGAAAAGAGTTCAGGTCCCAGGAGCAGTGAAAAGCAAGAAAGTAGGAGGATATGATGAGTGCTCACCTTGGGTGGGTCTCAAGTCCCAACATGGAAAAAAAAAGTAGAACAGAGGTCTCCTAAAAAGAGAAACATGTCCCAGGAATCTTCTAGTGAGAGACATTGAACATGTTGTTCCTTTAGTTTTCTGTAAACACAAAAGGCAAAGGAACTTGTTCCTTTGGTTAAAAAAGTGACCCACCTCCCCACTACTGCCAGACTATTCACAGGAAAAGAAAAGATCACCAAATCACCGAAATCTGCGAAATATGTCTTCTTTCAAATAGCCATTCTTTTCTTCATTGTAAAAACTCCCACTTCCATGCAGGAATGTGTTAATACAGGTTTAACAACTTGCTCCCCCCATCCCCTGCCCCCCAAAAGCAAGACACACTTTTAATTTATTCTTAACATTCTTTCCATCATTTTCTTGTTTAGAAATCAAGCCTTTTTTGTAGCTTTTGCCTTGTTTCAAGATGTAAATATTCACCATGAAAATGTAATAGTTGGCTCTTGTGAGTCCATTCAAACTGCTTAAATGCACTTACCCTTTACAAAGGGTGCAACTAACTGCTTGTGGGCTGGGTCCAAGGCACAGAGAAGGTGTCTGGGGCTTGGAGGAGTCACAGCTTCCTGAGTGGCAGAACAGGATCTCTAATTTGGGTCTCCTTAACCCCAAACCTAGGCTTCCTTCTGCTGCCTTGGGTCTTTTAGATGTGTGATCTTGTCCCTTGTCTCTCAGAAATCTGCAAAGATAGACAAAGACAACCATTCGATTCTGTTTATTTAGGCCAAAAAACAGACAGCATGCTATGGGAGAAAAGAAAAAACCAGACCAAACCAAAATGTATTTTCAGGTTAACCTTTAGTTAAGCCTGGAAAATTTAATTAATCAGAACCTTCATCCCCCTTCCCCCCAGGCCTTTTGGATAATGGTTTGAGGTTTGACTAGTTTCTTCTCTCCCTATTTTAGCTCCAATTCATTGAATGTTTAACTAGAAGCTATCTTAAGGGCATGACTTTGGGTAAATTACTTCGCCACCTGTAAAGTGAGATCTTTAGACAGATGATCTTTGAGGTTCCTCCCAGCTTTGACACTATCTGTTCTATGTTATCAGGTCCCTCTCAGCCTGAAATTCTCTGTTCTAATATCCTTTCCATATTTGACCTTCTTTGTCCAAAAGTCCCTGCCAGCTCTGACCTTCTATGTTCTAAGGTGCCTCCCAACTCTGACTATTTTCTATTCTAGGGTCTCTCTTAATGCTAACATTCTATGTTCTATTGTCCCTCCTGCCTCCAATATTCTTTGGGTTAGGATTTTTGATGTCTGGAAGCACATTCTGCTCTCAGCCAAATCTAGAAATCCCATCCCAAGCCTTCATATGAAGTATGAGGTCTATTTCTCTCTGAATCAATCCTCAATTCAGGTAAAGAGTTCAAGGAGAAGAACATTCAAGAGGCCTCCATGCCATTTATCTCACCGGTAGATTTCGGAGTTTCTGATCTTACCAGGAAGAAAATAATTATCTTTGGAGAGCTTTGGGGAGTACGTCCCAAGCAGGTAATTAGCTTTTGCCAAACCAGAGTTGAGTTAGAGGAAAACAAAATAGAGTTTTGTTTGGGAAGAAAAGAGGCCTTGGAGACCATGGGACACTGGCATATCCCCCTGCCTGGGTTTCCAGGGAGTTAAGAAATCTTTCTTCTTAACGTGGGCTTGAGATTTTTTCCCCTCATTTTCCTTGTTAAATGAATGCTATGACAGGGATGGCACTCACTTGGGAAATGGCTGGCAGGTGGCTGCCTGCTCAGAGTGTGCTCAATGCAGAGGACAAGAATAGCAGCCCACACCGATGGCGTGCATGCGTGTGTGTGTGTGCGTGTTATCATGTGCAACCACTTTTCTTGTTTGAATCCCAAGAGAGAGTCAAAGAAAGTCTTGTTATCTTCCATTTACAGAGAAAGAAACTGGGGCTCACAAAGGTGAGCTGACTTGCCTCCATTGTGACAGGGCCATGACCTGAACCTCAAAGGGTCTTTGCAATACTTGTGTACTTGGTTAGATTGGGAGCCCCCAAGGGTAGCCACTGCCTTTTATATTGTTTTATATCCCCGGAACTTAGGCCAGTGCCTGGCACATTTTAAGAGCTTGTTGACTAACTTGATTCATAGGATCAGAGGATGCACAGACCTGCCTAGAACTAGAAGGGAACTTGGTGGTCATCTAGTCCAACACCCTCAATTGACAGATGAAGAAACTGAGGCCTGGATAGGAAAAGTGACTTCAGAACATAGATATAGAACTGGAAGGGGTCAAAGAGGTTATCCAGAATAGTGATGTCATACTCAAATAAAAACAGAGCCACTAAACCCTATGGCAGGTTCTCTGGAAGCATACTAAGAAAACCACAAATTCATATACTCGATCTGTGTTTTTTTTGTTAAATATTTCCCAATTACATTTTAATCTGGCTCAGGCTGCATGCACATGTTTAATACCTCTGATCTATCCCTTCATTTTTCAGAGGTAGAAACTGAGGCCCAGAACAAGGACTTGCCCAAATTCACATAAACAATACATGGCAGATCTAGGATTTGAATCACAGACTTCTGATTCCAAATCCAATGTCCTTTTCACTGGACCATGTTTCCTCTATGCTGTTACCATGATCCTAGAGGAGATGAAATACAGACAGATAATTCCATAGCCTAGACCCATATTGGTGAACCTATGGCACACATGCCAGAGGGAGCTGCTCCCTTCTTCCTCTCCATGCATGCCTGAGGACATTTCTCAAATGACTCTCCCCTCTGTCCAGCAGCCCAATGGGAACACTTCTTCCTTCTCCTGTCTGGGGTAAGGTGGAGGGCTCATATGCAGTGTGAGGGTTGCAGTTTGGGCACTTGGTCTCTAAAAGGTTCACCATCACTGGCCTAGACTATTGATTTAGAATTATAAGCAAAATCAAGCCACACATTGAACAAACTTGGCGACTGGGTTTCTCCTTTAGATCTTCCCAGATCTTCCCAATCAAATCAGAATTAAGAGAGTATAGGGGAGGGGATGATACCTGTAGTTAATATAGTGAGAAAGAAAAACAACCAATGAGAGAAGAAATTTCAGGTTTAGGATTACCAGCAACAGTTTGGGATTACTTGGTGGAGGGCCAAATAAGCAGCTTGGTGGCACAGTGGTAGAGCCCTAGCTACCTAGAGTCAGGGAGATCTGAATTCAAATCTTAACTCAGACACTTACTAGCTATGTGTTTCTGGGCAAGTCATTTGACTTCTGTTTGCTTCAGTTTCTTAACTGTAAGATGGAGATAATAATAGAATTTCCCTCTCAGGCTTGTAAGAATCAAGTGAGATGTTATTTGTGTAACATTTTGCACATTTGAAAGCACTATATAAATGCTTTTTTTGTTGTTAATCATTTCAGTCATGTCCGACTCTTCATGGCTCTATTTTACAGATGAGGAAACTGAGGCTGAGGGTTAAGTGATTTGCCCAAGATCACACAGATGGTAAGTGTTTGAGTCCAGATTTAAACTCGGGTTTTCTTGAGGCCAGCCCCATTGCTCTATCCACTGATCCACCTGGGGTATGACTCATAAAAGAGATGTTCAAGGGAAGACAGCATGGTGAAATAGAATGAACATTGGACTTATCATCAAAAGAGTCTTGAGTTTTAATCCTATCTCCCAAAATAAAAATTTCTGTAATTTTAATACTTTTTTTCATCTAAGCATCTAGGTACTACAGTGGAAAGAACCTTGGACTTAGAGTCAGGAAGATCTCTGTTCAATTCTTATCTCAGGCTGTTTACTAGTTGTGTGACACTGACCAAATTGTCGATATTCTCTGAGCCTCCGTTTTCTCATCTGTAAAATGAAGATAACAATATGAAAGTCAAGTGAAATAATATATACAAAGCACTTTGCAAACCATCAAGTGCTGTATATTATCTTTTTTATGATTTTTCACTTGTTTATTTGGGTATATGTTTTGAGATTTTGGTTCTATAAGATTATTTGTTTACAAAAATAATACAATAATCTGGAAATATGTTTTGTGTGATAATACATGTATAATCCAGATTGAATTTCTTGTCAGTTCCAGGCGTGGGGAGGGAAGAAAGGAGGGAGACAACATGGATCATATAACTTCATTTTAAAGTATGTAAATTTGTTATTAAAATAAAAAAAATTAATTTCTCCTAGGTTGCACTCTGGGCTTTCTTCATTACACTCTTTTCACCACCCACTACCCAGCCCTTTTAATTTCTATTTTATGTGTAATCTTTTCCCATTAAAATGTAAACTCTGAAGATAGCTAGATGGTTCAGGGGATTAAAAGCCAGGCCTAGAGATGGGTGTTCAAATCTGGCCTCAGACACTTCCCAGCTGTGTGACCCTGGGCAAGTCACTTAACTCCCATTGCTTAGCCCTTACTGCTCTTCTTCTACCTTGCAACCAATACACAGTGTTCTAAGCTGGAAGGTAAGTGTTAAAAAAAAGAATGTAAACTACTTGAGGGCAGGGACTGTATATCTTCTTGCTTGTATTTGTATTCTCAGGACATATTTAGTATTTAGTAAATATCCATTGATATTGTATATAAACTATCTTAAATAGAGCAAAGCAAAATTTGGAAATATGATAGAATAGGGCATTGCCATAGTTATTCTTTTGATATTTCCAGGTGTAAAGGCTGAGCAAACTTCTGAGGCAAGCAAATGATAATAATCTGATTATCCAAGTTAAATGAATTTGATGGCCTTTTGCTTTGCCCCCAAACAAACCTCCTTACAGTATTATAATATTGGATTCATAAATGCTGCCAAATATCAGAATTTTGTTATTTTAGTAGGTTTTTTATTTTCATTAATAGGATGATGGAAAATCCACAGATATAAGTTCCAGCTTCTTTATGCAATCTCATCCTGTCCAAATGCTTGCCTTTGTCCCCAAATCCCTTATAAAGGATCCATCCAATTCACTGAAGGCCTTTTCCTCCTTTCCTTTTCTGCAGCAATTAGCATAATGCCATCTTTGCTTGGGGAATATTTGGAGAACCTCCCCAACAATGGGTAATCCTTTTTTTTTTTTAAACCCTTGTACTTCGGTGTATTGTCTCATAGGTGGAAGGTTGGTAAGGGTGGGCAATCGGGGTCAAGTGACTTGCCCAGGGTCACACAGCTGGGAAGTGGCTGAGGCCGGGTTTGAACCTAGGACCTCCTGTCTCTAGGCCTGACTCTCACTCCACTGAGCTACCCAGCTGCCCCAATGGGTAATCCTTTTGCTTGGCCTATATGCAGAACATCTATGATACCTGATTTTATACTCACTGGACGTCAATACTTGGCTGATTTCTGAACAAAGTCATCTATTCAAATCTACTAGTTTTATGTAATTATAATTCACGAATAGAAGGAAACAAGCATTCCTTAGGTTCCTATGGGCATTATGCTAAATGCTTTAAAAATACCATCTTATTTGATCCTCATAACAACCCTAGAAGGTAAGTACTATGTATATTATCTTAAAGTACTATTATTATCTGGAAAACTCACTTATGTGGAATATTCCCTTCCCCAACAATGGCAGACAAATGAGGCATTAATTTATCTTATTAGAAGATAGTAGTTGCATAATGGTTAGAGCAGATAGCCAGCTTTGGAGTCAGGAAGACCTGGGTTCAAATACCTCATCTGACACATATTGTTTGTGTGACCCTGGGTAAGTCACCTCTCCTTTCAGTGACTTCAAGCAATTCTGTCAGAGTATAATTAGTATTAATATAAATAGAGCAGGTGCCAATCTATATAGACACAAAGAATTCCTTCAAATTACAGATTTGTTAAAGAAAAACAAACAAAAACAAGATCTGAGAACACAGGGAAGGAGGGATAGGGTAGAGAACATTCATGCATGTTCCTTCCAACCTCTGTTGGAATAGAAGAGAGCTCCCTCCTTCTGACCCCACTAAGCAAATGTCATAGGGAGACGGGGCTTTGAAGCTATAAGAGACCTTAGTCTAATTCCACCTCATTTTACATCCGAGGGAAGTGAAGCTGAGAGAGCATCTAATAAGTGCCTCTTGTGTTCTAGGCATTGTAGTAAGCATTGAAAAAGACAAAGAAAAGATGAAAATAATCCCTGACCTCAAGGAGTTTATATTCTAGTGGACAATTAGAAAAGTGGAAAAAGCCCTGGACTTGGAGTCAGTGGACACTTGGATTTAAATGCTGTCCCAGCTAATTAAGAGCTGTGTGACCCTAGCAAGTCACTTAACCTTTCAGAGCCTCAGTCTCTTAATCTGTAAAAATAATAGTACTTGAACTATCTGATTTACAGGGTGGCTGGGGTACTCATGTCCTTAATTTTCCCTTCCATCTCTTCTATAAGATTGCCCATTTGATCCCTTCTTTCTTCTTTCCACTTAGTAAATGTTTATTGTATTATGTATTGGAAGATATCTTAGAACTATTATCCTTGATCACAGGAGATTTAATGGGTAGAAATCTAAGGGATATAGATTTCAAGTCCATATGAGGAAAAACAATAACAACAGGAATTATATTGAAGTGTAAGTTGAATGGGCTGCCTCAGAAAGTAAAATGAATCGGCCCCTAGTGAGAGGCTTCCAAACACAGATCAGGCAGTCACTTGATGAAGATGTTGTGGACAACTGTGATACCTTTTCAGATACAGGTTGAAGTCCCTTCCTGATCTGAAATTAACGCCATCTTGGATGCGCAAATAGTAGATTCCACATGTCATGCTACAGGCATGACCGTCCTGGATTGTCCAGAAATCAGAGAACCACACAATGTCAATGCGGGGAGAGCTTAGAGTTAATCTTTGCCAACAAATTTCCCAATTTTATATCTAGGCAAACTGGGACCCAAGGAAGGGAAGGGGCATGCTAAAGGACACACAAGTATTAAATAGAAGAACTGGGATTCCAACCCAGGCCTCCTGAGTCCTAGTCCAGTACTCTTACCATTATACAATTGAAGGTGTTTGAACAGTCTACGTCTTTGTCTCTGGGAGCTACTAAGTAAACCCCATAGTGAGAAGGGCTAAGAATGTTAAATCTAGAACTAATTGAAAAAATAGATCTAAATTAGCACAAGAATACATGTTAGATCTTTAGAGCTAGCTAGGTCCTTAATAATCATGTAAAGGAAGAGACTGAGGCCATCAAGACTAGTTGACACCTACCTAAGAGGACCTGAAGGAACTCATAATATAATTGTGCCCCTGTTGGCCAAAATACTAACTAGTCACTGTGGTGGAAGATAAGTGGATTGCCAAATAAGTCCCTCTTGCCACCCCACATATATGAAAAAGGTTGTAGAGGGAACCTGGTCTCTTAAGAGGAGAGATACAAGTGAATGCAGAAAGAAGTAAACATAACTAATTGTAGGAAAAGCAGTATAATTTATGTAATGAGAATGAGAAATCTTGCCTGATTAATCTTTTAGAGATTTTCTGAGGGAAACCCTTAAACCTTTAGAAAGGTTTTGACAAGTTCTAAGGCCAGATACTCAAAAAAGCAAATGAACAAATTTCCTATTTTTAAAATTAGAATGTTGTTTTTGTTTTTCTAAGGAGAAAGATTTAGGAAGACTCTCATGCTAAGAACTGTGGGGTCACATGTGACATAGCTAAGCTCTTAACTTCAGGAACCATCCTCCTTTTAAGGTCACCCCCCCTGGCCCCCTCAAAAGGGAGATGAAGCTTGCAAAAAGGAGGAGAATCCAAATGGGAGAGTGGAACCGTTTCCTTTTGCTGTGATAGATTATAGAGGGAGAAGGTTCTAGCAACAGGAATCCATCTGCCAGTCCTAAAGAAGCACCCTAGTCACTGGGGATGAATCAGAGGAATTTACTGTATCCTCCCAGCAAGGTGCATGTTCCTAATCAAGGGACCTTAGTGCGTGTCCAGCTCCATGGGAAGTGCCTCTTCTTCTGACAAAGGTCCATGCCCTGTAATCTCTTTGAGTGGATTGGGAGACTCGTCTAATTAGGCAGGAGTGCTCTTAATCAACCCTGCTGTAATCTTAATAGAGCAATGATGGTTTGTATTGCACATTGCAACTTTCATTTTATTCTCACTCAAACTCCACAAGCAGTAGGCAAGACAAAAACACAGAAGTTCAGATCTTGGTTGCTTCCAACTCTTATCTCTTAGCTCTGCTGGAGACTGAATAAAGGCAATTAATTCATGAAGAGATGTAATTACTCAGTTGTACTAATGAGTACAAGAATCAAAGATGCCTTGGTATTTCTCCTGGATGCTGCATCTCTTTTCTCATCCCCCAGGCCATTTTCCCTCACATGGGCTAGGTGTGTGTTGATTTAACTCTGACCTCTCAGTGCTGGAATGAATTCTGTTTCATTTCTCCAAATGGAAAGAAGCGACAAATTCCCCCCAAAAGATAAGAAGCTGAAGGGGTGCAGGGGGTTGTTAATTTTCAACTCCTATACTCTTTTAAAAATAATATTTTATTTTTATATATAATCATAATTTTAACATACATTTCAACTATATTTTTTATACCCTCTGTTCTAAGGTCTCCCTTTTAAATTGCTTGCCCATTTATCTCTCATCATTTGCAAGGACATTCTGATTCTAAGTGTGCTCATCATCTTGATGGGCAGCAACACTTGCTGAATATAGAAAATGGAAGCAAAGGCAGATGACAAATAAAATGAATATAAATTATAGAACAGTCCTGTAAGAACAGCAGCAGAATTGGTAGAGTACTGAATGAGCTGAGTTTGGAAAGAAATGGAAAGAAACAAATATAATAGAGACCTGACCAATGGAGGCTACTTCTCAGAGCATGTGTAGTAGAAGTGGAGAGAAGAGGTGGAATGCATGAGAGGTAGCCTAGGGATTCTGCTAACTGAGTATATTGGTGTGGGGGGTCCTTAAGGGAGAGGAAAGAGTCAAAGTCAGTTGGCAGAAGGCTGAATAATGATGATTTCATTAACAGAGGAGTTTGTGTGGTGGAGCAGATTTGAAGAAAGATGATGAATTTATCCCCTTTTGTGAGGTGATTTTTGTACATCTAAGGGCTTACTTGTTCCTCCTCCTTGTCGGAGCTAAACATTTTGGACTTGATCTGTTGCCTTTCTGGATCTCCATCATCTTTCAGATCCCTGTTGTTTATGTGGACTTCTGGTCCAATGCTGCCTACTCATTGGAGAGAGAATTTTTTTCCCTCTGATTCTTCTCCTCAGTAATGTATAATTCAGCTCAGCATAGCAAAAGAATGGTGAAACTGCCAGAAATCTTCTTTTCCCTCAATTATCTTTCCTTGCCTTCTGTCATTCCTCCCTCTCTTCTTCTAGCAAGTGCTTCCTGAGTAGCCCACAGAATGTCAGAGTCTTAGGTCTCAGAAACCATAGGATTTCTGTGTCCCATATCAGTCTGATCAACCCAGTTCTTTGAGGGTAAGAATAGTGTCTGCGTGTCAGATGAGCCCTCCTTAAGGTCAAGCATAGTGCCTCTCCACTAAATAAGTGGGTGCCTAAACTAAGGGGCTGTATCTTCCTATCAGCCCAGGAGTTAGTTCCTCAAGGTGAGGGACATCCATCTCTTTCTTGCTGAACTCCATGAATATTCCCTACCATCCTGCTGTGTCATCATCATGATTGTCATTAGATTTTGTATTTAGGTACATTGGGCAAGATTTGCTGAGAAGATGCCTTTTTTGTGGTTATTTCTCAAGGTTATGAAAAAGTCAGGGTTCTAGGGAAACTGGGTTTTAAAGAAAATAATTAATCAATGAATATAACAGAATAGAAAATAATTGAACCAAGTGGGTGCCCAATATTTAGGGGAATAGCTGAACAATGAATCTAATGGAATATTATTGTTCTGTAAGAAACAATGGCTATGAGGAATTCTGAGAAAGTTCAGAAGACTTCTATGAATGGATGATGCAGAATAAAATGAGTAAAAACAGAACAAGTTGCCAGATGTCAACAGTAATGCAAAAAAAAAATACAATTTTGAAAGATTTTAGAATTGTGATCGATGCAGTGATGTACCAACATTTAAAAGAAAGATGCTTCTTGGCAAAGAGGATGGACTACAGGCACAGAATGAGTCACTTATTTTCATGCATGGTCAAAGTGTTCATTTGTTTTGCTCAACTATACTTATTACATAAACCATAAAATTATAGGCTTAGAGTTTTGAGGTATCTTAGAGTCTATCTAGGCTGCCCTCTTCATTTTACAGATGAAGAAACTGAGTCTCAGAGAGATTAATTGATTTGCCCAGGCGAGATTTGATTTCAAGTTATTTGATACCAAATCCAGTGTACTTTTGCCATCTCTCTGTTACAATGAAGTGGAGTGAGTTCTTTGAGAAAGGGAATGGTTTAGTGGGTAATGATAGAAATACCCCCCAAAAGATAGAAAAAAGCAGTATTAAGACATTGAAAAATACCCAGAACAAAATATAGGAGATACAAGGCAATTTTGTCACTTCCTTTTCATATTTAATATGCATTTTGGAAAACACAAACCACATGCAACAAATTCACATTTCTATTGTTTTTTCACATTTTTATATTTATGTTTGTCTAATTTTATAATAAAAGTAAAAATTTTCAAAGAAAGGAGATGAAGGAAGACATCTAAAAGATCTTACTTTGATGCTTTGTTGTGGTTTTGCTTGCAAAGTATGAACTCTGGCAGGTTCCATTATGCCAGGAAGGGCTTTGAATATGGGTGATAGACTGACTTTGCTCTCTGAAAACAAGCTTAGCTAAATTCAGAGAGGCTCATCACTAATGGATTGTCTACTAGATGATTACTTTTTTGACTATTGCTACTTAGGAAATTTTTTTAATGGCTCTGAGTCCTGGGTGTCTTCAGAGTCAGTGATGGAATGGTAGGAAAGGGGCAGAAGATGTTACTCTAAGATATTCATTTTTAGACTACTATCTGCATCCCAGTCTACACTTTGTTTTTTTTTAAAGCTTTACCTGCTGTCTTAGAGTCAATACTGTGTATTAGTTCCAAGGCAGAAGAGCAGAAAGGGCTAGGCAATAGGGGTTAAATGACTTCCCCAGGGCACCCAGGTAGGAAGTATCTGAGGCCAGATTTTAACCTAGGACCTCCCTTCTGTCTTAGAATCCTCCTTTTGGACATTTTTCAATGTTGGTATTTTTGGACTAACAGGGGAGTTGATACCAAACATAAGCTCAGAGATAAAGAGAGAATTCCCACTTGTGCTTAACAAATTTAAGTGACCTGACCCTGGCAAAGTACATCCCTGGTACTTTAAAGAACTAGCAAGTGTGATTGCTGAGACATTGTCAGTGATATTTGAAAGGTCATGAAAAATGGAAGAGGTACTACAAGATTAGAAAAAGGCAAATGCCCTGATTTGCAAAAAAAGAAAAGACAACAGAGGCTGCAAACTATAAGCCAGTGACCTTGACTTCAATTCCTGGAGAAATTCTAGAGGAGCTCATTAAGAAAATGGTTGGAGAACAGTTAGATAGGGAAGTAGCAATTACAAAGGGCCAGCTTGGCTTCATTAAGAACATATCAGATCTAAGACATTTCCAAAGGACTCATGATGAAAAATTCTTTCCATTGCTTGAGAAAGAACTGATAGAGTCTGAATGCAGATCGAAGCACACTTTTCTTTATTTTTTCTGGGGGATGGGGGGCAGTTCATTCTGTGTTTTCTTTCAAGTGTTGTTTGTTAAGTCATTTCAGCTGTGTCCAACTCTTGGCGATCCATTTGTGGTTTTCTTGGCAAAGAAACTGGAGTGGTTTGTCATTTCCTTCTCCAGCTTATTTGACAGAAGAGGAACTGAGGCAGAGTTAAGTGACTTGTCTAAGGTCACACAGCTAGTAAGTGCCTTGAGGCCACATTTAGGCTCAGGAAGAAGAGTCTTCCTGATTTCAGGTCCAGTGCTCAATCCACTTTGCCACTTAATCACCCTGTTTTAAATCTAGGGGGCAATAAAATGACCCCTAATACCCACATAGTTTCTTTCTCTTTGGCTTTAAGGAGTTTATTTTAGATGAAAAACTTTGAATTTGGTCATAAATGCCCTAAGTCCTCAGTTAGGAAGATTTTAAGCATTTTTAATATTTAGGCATTTCTGTACCTAATTTTACATTTATATCTAGTTAACTCTGACCTCTTTGTAGCTGAGACAAAATTCCAATGACTGGAAATGGTTGGGAATGGAAATGAAGTAGCAGATTATATTTTAGTGTCTTTGGCATTCACAAGGGGAAAAGAGTTAACCTTGGGACTTCCTGTAGCCTAGGTCAGAGATGGTGAACCTTTTAAAGACTGAGTGCCCAAACTGCAGCCCTCACATTGCATGTGACCCCTGCCCCTTCCTCCACACAGGGGAGGGAGGAAGCACTACCATTGGGCTGCTGGGCAGAGGGGCGGGTGATGGGAGAAATATGCTCAGGCACATTTGGAGAGGGGGAAGGGAGCAGCCCCCTCTGACACAATCTGGCACACGTGTCATAGGTTTGCCAACACGGGCCCAGGTTCTCTGCTCTGAGATATCTATAGCACCAATAAATATTCACATTATTTCCCTTTTCTTCTATAGCTCGCTTCTCCCTTTATTGCTCAAAGGTATACTGAAAATGCATGTTTACTCCAACATCTGGGATCCAAACACTCTGAATCTCTGTCTCCAGTTCTGAGATAGTCTATTCTTTGTACCCAAATTACTTAGGGTGATTTAGTCTCTTAAACCAGAAGTGCAAACATGTGACCCGTGGACCTCATGCATCCCACAATACTCCTGAATGCAGCCTGAACCACGTTAAAATGTATTCAGGAAATATTTAACCAAAATCAATAAAAATACTGAAAAACATAGATACTATTAATATGTGGCCCACAGAGATCTTCATATGTAGTTGAGTGGCCCCAGATCTGAGTTTGATACCACTGTCTAACACAGTGGTTCTCATTGATTGAAGGACTACGTAGTTTACATTAATTTCTTCTAAAGTGTTCTCAACTAATTAAGGCATCAAAACTAAAATGGGGTAGTTTTAACCTCACCCTTATATATAATAGAGGCAGAAAATTCCTTTGACAAAATTTAATTCTAACAGGCTAAAAACCCTATAAAGGAAAGACATAGGAGGGACATTTTTAATATGATCAAAAGTGTTTTTCTATAATAAAAATCTTACAATTTTTGCAGTAGAGAAACCCTAGAAACTTTTCCAATAAATACACCATCAATTTCAATTATCCTTTTCTGTTTGACAGTTCTAGAAATGGCAATAAGAGAAGAAAAAGAAATTAAAGGCTCAAATGTCAGCAAAGATATGAAATTATCCCTATATGCAGATGACAAGTTTACTTAGAAAATGTCAGCGAATCTGCAAAGACATTAATTAAGTTATTTAATGATTACAGTAAAGTAGTAGCATATAAAATCTCTAAAACTGTTAGTATTTCTCTACAGTAATAATAAAAGCCAAGAAAAAAATAATAGAAATTACAGCCCATTAAAATAACAATAAAATGGGAGTAAATCTACCAAGATACACTTAAGACTTATATAACAATTACAAAACAATTTTAACATCCCTTCTGGCACGGCTAGACTGACTGCATCCCAAGGGGCCTTAGTCATTAAAGACCATGGGAATTATATTTTTTCAAGCCTTCAAATAGAGGAAGAGAGAACTCTTACCAAGGGATCAGAACTGAAGCACAGAGTTTGAAAAATCTCTCTGGAAACAGGTGGAAGAGGAGCTGGTGAGAGCCCAGTAGCAATAATATTGGCAGATGGACAACTCTTCCCAGGAGACAGACTCTCATAGTGGCTACAGTCTTTCCCTTTCCCAGGCATGCTGCTCAGTTTATTAAGGGCATCTAACAGAGTGAATGAATTCTGGCTTCTGGTAGCCACTGGAGCAATGGTAAATCTCCTCCATCCTCCATCTCTCCCTTTTGTTTTACTGTTACAGTGTCTGGAGAATAGGTTAATTACTAAAGGTTAATTTCCTATTTGAAAATTTTGCCAACTGGTTATTTACTTTTATTTTAAATACTTGTTTGCTAAATAAAAATAGCTAATTTTAACAACATTCTGACTGTGTTTTACTATAGACAGTGTGACAGATGGAAGGGAAACCTGTGGATATTTGATCACACTAAATTCAACTGTCTAGGAGCTCACTGTCCCAGCTTAGAAATAAACAGATTGTCTGGGAGTTCAAAGCATTTTATGAATTTTATTTGCAACTTTTAAGGTTTTTTAAGTTTTATAGGCAAAAGAAGGCATTTAGAACTGAGACCTTCTCCTAGACTAAAACCCCAAGAACTAATCTCATTATCCCTAAGCCTACTAGTTGGTTCACAGAAGAGACCTTTGGATTTTTTTCTCCACCCAGTAGAGGGTCTTAATACTTTTTGTGTCATGGACCTGTTTAGCAGTCCAGTGACATTTATAGATGCTTTCTGAGAATAGTGTTTTAATTACATAATTTAAATGATAGAATTTGAGAGGAAACCAACTATAGCAATTGTATAGTTAGGAAAATATATTTTAAAAATCAAGTCCATGGGCCCCTGTACTAGAAAGAAAAGGGAAGTAAATATCAAGAAAAAGCCAAGCCCTGAGCTAACCATGGTGATCTCCATTGGGTAATATATTCTTTAATGAAGCAAAAAAGGATTTAATTGGAAAGATTATTCATTGTTCATGGATAGCCTGGGTCAATATAATAAAAATAATAATATTATTGTGAAGAGTGAATCAAACTCTCTCTATCAATCAATGACTTTTAAGTTAATCAATCAAAAACTTAAGTACCCCTTAATTGAAAGACTGCGATTGGTTCCTGTAAAGTGGGGGACAGGAAGTGACCTGGAAAAATGACTATAAAAAGTCCTGAACTTCCTGTCTAAGGGACTTCTCCTTGGGAGTTCTTCTTTGGAGTCTCTGCTCCTTGGGATCTTCTCCTTTGGACTTCTTCTTTGGAGGGTGGCTCCTTGGGGCTTTTGGACTTCGACTTCGACTTGGAGCTTTGGGCCTTTTTACTGGAGTTTTTGGCTTTGGAACTTCAACTTTTGGCTTTGGAGCTTCTTGGAGCCGTGGACTTTCTGGTTGGGTTTACTGCTACCTCAGTGAGCTTAGCTCATGAGGGTTTTTCTGCATTGGGACCTTGCCTGGATCCTGCCTGGCTTGCTGGTGAGTGACTAGGATTCCCATGTGGAGATTGGAACTCTGGCGGGGAGTGAGCTTTGTTTCACTGGATCAATATTTAGGGTAGGCCAGGCAGTCTCCCTACCTCTTTCCCTTCCATATTTCCCTCTTTTTACTAATATTCCAATTACAGAAAATTGTTAAAAGCTCCTAATAGTTTTCCTGACTTAAGGGATAATAATTGGCAACCACTTTTTACAACTCTCTTATTTAGTCAAAATCCCAATTTAACCATTATATTATTAAAATTTCCTAAGATCACAAGATAGTAAGTATTCTTTTGCTTCTTTCTTGTTTACTTTGTGGTTACATTTATCTAGTTCTCAGAGGAGAAGGTTGAGGTCCCCCACTTGTATAGTTTTACTGACTATTTCATCCTGAAGCTCATTTAATTTCTTCTTTAAAAATCTGGAGGCTATACCATTTGGTGCATATATCTTTAGAACTGATATTACTTCATTTTCTATAGTACTTTTTATCAAGATGTAATTTCCTTCCTTATCTATTATTTAGATCCATTTTTATTTTAACTTTGTCTGAAGTCATGATTGCTACTCCTGCTTGTTTTGCTTCAGATGATGCACAATAAATTATGTTCCAGCTCCTTACCATTACTCTGTCTGTGTCTTCCTGCCTCAAATGTGTTTCTTATAAACAACATATCGTAGGATTCTGGTTTTTAATCAGCTGCTATCTGATTCCATTTTATGGGTGAGTTCATCCCATTCACATTCACATTCACAGTCATGATTGTCATCTGTGTATTCCGCTCCATCTTATTTTCCCCTTTTGATCCTCCTCTTTCTCTCTCCTTTCACTGTCTCTCCTCACCAGTGTTCTGTTTTTAATCATCCCCCACTTTCTCCTCCCTTTTCTTACTTTCCCTGCCCCTATCTTATTCTTTTCCTACTTCTATATAGGGTAAGATAGCATTCTATACCCAAATGAGTTTGGTTATTATTCACTCTCTGAGCCAGTTCTGATAAGAGTAACCACTTTCATCCTCCCCTCAACTTTAGTAGTTTTTATGCCTCTTTAGGTGAGGTAATTTACCCCATTCTACCTCTCTCTTCCTTTTTCTTTCAGTGCAATCTTCTTTTTCATCCCTTGATTTTTTATGCATATCATGTCATCCTAATCAGCTTATTCCTACACCCTCTATCTAGGTATACTTCTTTTAACTGCTCTGATAGTGATAAAAATTTTTAAGAGTTACAAATATCATTTTTCCATGCAGCAATATAAAGAACTTGACTTTATTGAATCCCTTAAATTTTCTCTTTCTTGTTTACCTTATTAATGCTTCTTTTGAATCTTGCATTTGAACATCAGATTTTCTCATTAGGTCTGTTCTTTTCATCAGATATACTTGGCAATTTTCTATTTTTTAAAATGACTTTTTTTTTCTTCCGAAAGAATATACTCAATTTTTCTGGATAGGTGATTCTAGGTTGTAAACTTAGTTCCTTTGCCTTCCAAAATATCATATTCCAAACCTTTAATGTAGAAGCTACTAAGTCCTGTATAATCCTGACTGTGGCTCCATGATATTTGAATTATTTCTTTCTGGCTTTGTCGAGATCTCTTTATCATCTCTGATAATCTGATAAGGACAGTTTAGTTGATAAGGAAATAAGTATGGGACAAGGGAGTTGTCTTTTACCTCATGCTTTTAGCTCTGGCTCCAGGAGCATGGAGTTTATTATATATATTTCAAGACTCATTTCACACAAAAGAACCCCTCCCCCTGAAACTTTGCAGATGCACAGAAGTTACAAATTATGTCACATCAAAACACAAAACATTGGCTTCAGAATAGACCAAGGCCAAGGCTGAATTTAGACTAGGTTCTTATCAGAAAGCCAAGTTGGGGAGTATCTTGGCCTTGGCTATAACAGGAAGCAGCATTCCTTGTTGCGTTAACAGTGTTAACCCTTTAAATTCAGGTTTGATAGGAACTTAAAGCTTTTCAATAAGGCCACAATACTTTTCAACAAGAAATCACAAGGATCACAAAAGGGGTCAAAAGAGGAGTCTCAGATTTTAATATATTCTCTTATTGGCTTCCCACATGGCTTCTTGTATTTTTTTAAAACCCTTACCTTCTGTCTTGGAGTAAATACTGTGTATTGTCTTCAAGGCAGAAGAGTGATAAGGGTAGGCAATGGGGTTCAAGTGACTTGCCCAGGGTCACACAGATTTGAACCTAGGACCTCCTGTCTCTAGGCCTGGCTCTCAATCCACTAAGCTACCCAGCTGCCCCTCTTCTTGTAGTTTTTTGATCCTTGACCTGGGAGGTCTTTAATATTAAAGTAAAATTAAAGACCTCCCAGGTCAAGGGAATTATCATTTGGGCATTCATTTGAGGAGATGATCTGTGCATTCTTTCAATGTCTATTTTACCCTCTCATTCAAGAATATCAGGGCAATTTTCTTTGATAATTTCTTGTAATATGATGTCTAGCCTTTTTTAAAAATTGTGACTTTCAGGTAGTCCAATAATTCTTAGATTGTCTGTCTTGTATCTATTTTTCAGGTCAGGGTTTTTAAATGAAATACTTAATATTTTTCTTCTATTTTTTCATTCTTTTGATTTTGTGTTGTTTCTTGAGGTCTCATGAAGTTAATAACTTCTATTTGCTGAATTATTGATTTCTCCTTTGAATTTTTGAACCAAATTTTCCTTTTGGAAAATTCCAATTTTTTAAAAACTCTTTTCTTCATTAGATTTTTGTACCTCTTCCCATTTGGCCAACTCTGATTTTTAAGCTGTTATTTCCTTCTTGCATTACTTTAATTTCTCTTCCCCATTTTCTTCTGCCTCTCTTATTTTATTTTTAAATTCTCTTTTGAACTTTTCCAGAGCCTGAGACCATTTTTCCTTGAAGTTTTGCACATAGCTGTTTTGATCTCACTGTTCCCTTCTGAGTCTGTGCCTTGCTCTTTTTTTGTCTCCATAATAATTTTCTTTGATTAGGTGTTTCTTGTTTTTATTTTTGTTTTCTGCTGTTTGTTCATTTTCCCAGCCTTTTAAAAAACTTTTTCTTTCATATTAAAGGTGCGCTCTGTTCTCAGGGTAGAGAGGGCTCTCTCTTAAATTTCAGTTTTTCCTAGCTACTTACCCTCAGCTCTGTTTCTGAGTTTCTCCAAATTTCACTTCTTCCACAGTGGTATGATGACCTGTGGGCTGGGAACTCTGAAAGCCACCTCCCACTGATGATTCAGTCTCCTCTAAGGACTACTGATGGCTTGCAGAGCTCAGAGCACTGTGAGTTACCTTGTGCTGGGGCTCAGGGCCTTACCTCAAGCCTGGGCAGGGGCTATAGGCCTCACTCTGGGCTTACATAGGCATACTTCAGACTGCCTTGCACTGGGGCAGGGCTCCTGGGCCTCCCCTTAGGTTAGTACCAGCCAGGTGCACAACAGGTACTGGGGCTATGCTGTGGTTCTTGTTCTCTTTGCAGGCTTGGACAGGGGTTTGGAGTCTCTGGGCTTACACCAGCCAGGCATGCTATGGGCTGCCTTGCAATGGAGTTTGGGGTCTCACTGACTTGGGCAGGAGTTCTGGGCCTTCCCTTAGACTTGAATGGTCCAGATGCACTATGAACTATCTTGCCCTGTGTTTTGACACCTCACTTCAAGCTTGTTCTAGGGCTTGGAACTTCAAGGGGTGGGCATGTTATGCTCTGCTGTTGGCTTAGGCAGGGTCTCTGAGTCTTAAAATGGGCTTGGATCCAGGTTTAGAACCTGGATCAGTAGGTGGGAGGTGGGAGCTTGCTGTTGGCTTGCACTGGTACTCCTTGTGGGCTGAGCAGTTTTGCTGCCAGCTGTGCTCCCCTCTCTCCTCAGTAAAATAGAACCCTCTTTGTCTACCCTCCAAGCTGTCTTCTCTAAGTTCCTTCACTCTGTCTCTTTGTTGGTTCGGTCACTCCAGTATTCATTTTGAAGTGTTATTTAAATGTTGGTTGGAGAGTTCTCCGAGGGGGTTTCAGCTTTCCATGCTTCTACTCTACCATCTTGGCTCTGGATTTTTTAAAGACAAAAATTAGAGGAGCAATTTTTTTGGACCTATATGAATTTAGATAAGTGATGACTATTTCATAAACTTAAGCTGGAGAGAAATGTGAGCTAGAAGAAAAGCAGAGGGTAAGGAATAAGGAGAGGGATAATCTAGTCAAGGGATCCACAATGTTTTTGTGCCCTGGGTCTCTTGGACAATCTGTTAGAACCTACAGATCCCTTCTCAGAATATTGTTTTTAAATGCATGAAATAGAATGCATAGGATTACAAAGGAATTTTTTTAATAATTGTATTAAATAGAGATAAAAAGTTCATGGGCTCCAAGTTAAGAACCCTGGATCTAGTGTAACCACCACATTTTATAGAGAAGGACACTAAAGCCCAAGAGAGGTTAAGCACAGGTCCAAAGCCACTTAGAAAGTGATATAAGCAAGATTTGAACCCAAGTCCTCTGACTTTGAAAGTATGGGTCATTCCATTGTATCATTCCATGCTTAGTAATCCTAGTATGAAAGCCAATACTATTAAATTACTGAGCTATACCTCTGATTCATTCACTAATTGTTATAGGACCTTAAACAACTCCTTTAACCTCTCCAAGCCTTGGTTTTCTTTGCTGTAAAATGAGAATCATAATTCTTGCTCTGCCTGCTGTTAGAGGAAATATCTGTGAAAATATAAAGGACTGTATTAATGTAAGGGTTGTATGCCTGTAGCCTGAACAATAGAAAAATGTAGTGACAAAAGTAGCCTTAAAGATCCTTGAGTCCAGATCTTTCATTTTATGTAAGAGGAAACTGAGTCTCAGGGAAGTTAATTGACTTGCCAATTCAAGGTCACCTATAGGATCCTAGATCTAGAGCTGGAAGGGACCTCAGAGGCCAATGAATCCAACTCACTCATTTTATAGAAGAAACTGAAACCCAGAGAGAAGTGACTTTCCCTACATCATATTAGCTAATAAATGTCAGAGCTGGGATTTAAAGCCTGGTTTCATCTGACTCCTACTGCAATGTTCTTCTCACTGTGATTATCTTCCATTTGTGCTGCATATATCTTGTCTGTAAAATTTTTTGCCTCTTGCCTCCAATTAGAATGTGACCCCAATACCATGACTAGGCTTGTACTCAAAAGAGTTCAAAGAAAGGGGAACAAGACTCATAGGTACAAAAAGGTTTATAGCAACTTTTTTGTAGTGGTAAGGAACCAGAAACTAAGGATGTAGCCATCAATTGGGGAATGGCTGAACAAATTTTGTTATATATAATAAAATAGAATACTATTAGTTAATTACAAATTAATTATTATATATGAATATAATTTTAAAAGAATTACTAATTAAGAATAGGTCTTAAGAAATTATAAAAGGGACAGTTCCAGAGAAATCAGGGAAGATTTGTAGGAACTGACAAAGAGTGAAGTGAACAGATTGAAGAGAACCAATTTTACAATTACAATAGTATTATAAAGACAAACAATTTTGAAAGACTTAAGAACTCTGATCAATGACATGACCAACCATGATTCCAGAGAATCCCTGATGCTATCTACTGTCTAACAGAGGTGATGGTCTTGTAATGAAAATTGAGACATTTTTGGATGTGGCCAGTTTGGGAATCTGTTTTGCTTAACTATATTTGTTACAAGGCTATGTTTTTTCTCCCCTTCCCCCAAAGCAAGTGAGGCAAGCAAAACTATTTTTGTTAATTGCAGCAAACAATTTTTTAAAAAAGAATGTGAGCTTGAGGGCAGGAACCAGATTTTTGCTTCTCTTATATACAGTAAGCACAGTGCTTGTTGGCTATGTACTCTTGATACCACCCCATACAACAAGGCTATGGAAATTGAAGTAAGATATGTAGTTGGGAATGGCTTAATGGGTCTACTCTGCTATGCTCTGGCTAGATGGGTGGCAAGAGAACTCCATTCCCTCTTTGGTCCTAAAATAAATTTGATCCAATTCAAGAAAAACCTATTCTGATCGAAGGCTCTGAGCTCAGGGCTGAAGGATACAAATCCACAAGTCTATCTTAGAAGTTTATAATCCAAGGGATGGTGGGTCATGGGATGTACTCTATGAGACAAAAGGGCACAACCAGAAAAAGGGTTAGCATTTGCATCTCACTGATGAGCTATAGAATGGGATGCTTAGGAGCTGATACTCTCAGCTCTTGGCCATGTTGGTTGGCATGGAGTTGGACACAAACAATCAAAGAATCACACTCCTAATCGCTCTGCGGCTCTGAGATTAGAATGGGCTCAAGGGGCTTTGTTAACTTTAACATGCAATTCCAAGTTGAGCAATTAAAAGCAACTTTCTTGCAAACCCCCAAAGATGCCACAACGGGCATTGTTAAGAGCGTTGGCAGGCATGGCTCTGGGCTTCACTGGAAACTTCTAGCTCAGTAATGAATGACTTGCTAATTGTAACCAGTGGGGGAAATTTAGAACTTTCCCTGGCAAAGAGACAGGAGAAAACTTTGGAGGCTTAGAATAAAGTAAATGTTCCAAACAAATGCAAGACCAATTCTTCCCCACCCCTCTAAAAAGTATGGGTTTAACTCTGAAAACTCCTGAGCTCATAGAATGATAGAACTTAAAGGGTCCTCAGAGATCATTTGGTTCAAGAGTTTTTCATCTTTTTTCATGTTCCATCATGGACCCCTTTGGCTATCTGCTGAAGCCCATGGGTGGTCCCCTTCTCATAATGTTTTAAAATCATTGACACTTATGCTAGATTTTGGTTAGAGGTTAGCAAAGATCACTACACCATGTTTTTCCCATCTAAATTCACGGACTCCAGGTTCAGAACCCCTGCTCTAATCAAGTCTTCTCATTTTGTAGATGAGGAGGCTGATGCCTAAGAAGGTTATGAGACTTGCCCAAGAATGAATAACACAGAATGAATAACAAAGACAAGATTCAAATCCACGTGTTCTAACTCCAAGTGCTCTTTCCACCAAATCATTCAGTGATCCAGCTCAAACCATCAGCACACTCTGCCTTCTGACCCTCTGTCCTTATACCCTTTTATTTGATCTTCACTGGCAGCCATATCCATGGAATCAGTGGGAATTACTCTAAAGAAACTGGTCACAAGATAATTTGAATTTCATTCCAAATAAATTGAGGTGAGAGTGATGATTCATATTGCAGAAGGCCTCCTCACTGCCCTTTTTATGAGTTGGTGATGCCCAAACATTTTTAACATATGACCAAATTAACAAAGACACCCATCCTTTACTCTGCTGATGGAGAGACCATGTGACTAGAATTCACAAATGACTAGAATCTTGACTTTCTCTCTCTCTCCCTCCCTCCCTCCCCTTCTCTCCTTTTTCCTCTCCTGCTCTCCACCCCTCTCCATCCTTAGAACCAGGCTAATACTAAGATGTGTCCCTCTTCTAACAGTGAAACTCCATATGTGTCCTTAGTCCTATCCCTTCCCAACCCCAGAGGAAGTTTGTTTTTAATCTTTTCTCTTCCTCTTCCTCCTCACCCCCCCCCCCCCACCACACATACACATACCCTCTTTTCTGGGCTTCTCAAATGAGCAATCTCTAGCAATCCGCAGCTTGCACTTTCCCATAAGTATTCTCTGCCTGTAATCAGGGACTAAATTAGAGTGGACATCATATCTGCCCTAATGTCGTGGGAGGCCTGGGTTCCAATCCCTCCTCTGAGTATTCTAGATAGCTCTGTGACCACAGGCAAGTCACATATACTTTCTAAAGCTGAGAGCGCTCTTACCCTTCTTAATAGCTTATAATTCCACACTGATGAAATAATAGGTCCTGGATATATTGATGTCTACTAGCTTCCACCTTCATGATTTCACCAGTGGTAGATTCTCTGTCCTAATTCTCCTTGACCTCTCTTCTGCTTTTGTTACTGTTTACCAGTTTTTCCTTCTTGAACTTCTCTCTACCTGTCTTTCATGGCACATTTAGCTGATTGTCTTCCTTCCTACCTAAGAAATGTTTTATTAGATCCTCTTCCTCTCCTAATTCTGGGTGTTCCCCCAAAGCAATTCTGATCTTGTTTTTGTATCTCTAAAGTCTAGTCCTTGTAGAAATCATTAATTCTCCAGACCTTAATCTTTACCCCTCTGCTGCTGACTCTCAAATCTATAATTCCATTCTTGTCCTGTAATAATAAGTTAGCACTTTAATGTTTACAAGCAATTTGTAGATATTATCTCATTTTATCTTCAGAACAACTCTGGGATGTGGGTGCTTTTATTATCCCCATTTTACAGATGAGGAAACGGAGGCACAAAAAGTTAAGTGACTTGACCAAGGTCATGTAGATAGTTTTATTTTATTTTTATTTTGAATATTTCCCCATAATTACATATTTCATGTTCTTTCCCTCTCCCCCAAACCCCCAGACCCCCTTAGCCAACACACAATTCCACTGGGTTTTACATGTATCATTGATCAGAACCTAATTCCATATTATTGATAGTTGGACTAGAGTTATCGTTTAGAGTCTACATCCTCAATAATATCCCCATCAGCCCATGTGTTCAAGCAGTTGTTTTTCTTCTGTGTTTCTCCTCCCACAGTTCTTCCACTGAATGTGGCTAGTTTTCTTTCTCATAAGTCCCTCAGCCTTGCTCTGGATCGTCGCATTGCTGCTAGTAGAGAAGTCCGCTATATTTGATTGTAACACAGTGTATCAGTCTCTGTGTACAATGTTCTCCTGGATCTGCTCCTTTCACTCTGCATCAATTCCTGGAGGTCATTCCAGTTTACATGGAATTCCTCCAGTTTATTATTCCTTTGAGCACAATAGTATTCCATCACCAACAGATACCACAATTTGTTCAGCCATTCCCCAATCCAAGGACATTCTGTCATTTTCCAATTTTTTGCCACCACAAAGAGCGCGGCTATAAATAATTTTTGTACAAGCCTTTTTCCTTATTATCGGTATAATCCAAGCAGTGCTATGGCTGGATCAAAAGGCAGATAGTCTTTTAAAGCCTTTTGAGCATAGTTCCAAATTGCCATCCAGAATGGTTGGATCAGTTCACAACTCCACCAGCAATGCATTAATGTCCCAATTTTGCCACATCCCCTCCAACATTCATTACTCTCCCTTGTTGTCATTTTAGCCAATCTGCTAGGCGTGAGGTGATACCTCAGAGTTGTTTCGATTTGCATTTCTCTAATTATTAGAGATTTAGAACACTTTCTCATGTGCTTATTGATAGTTTTGATTTCTTTATCTGAAAATTGCCTATTCATGTCCTTTGCCCATTTATTGATTGGGAGATGGCTTATTTTTTTGTACAATTGATTTAGCTCCTTGTATATTTGAGTAATTAGACCTTTGTCTGAGTTTTTTGTTATAAAGATTTTTTCCCAATTTGTTGCTTCCCTTCTGAGTTTGGTAGCATTAGTTTTGTCTGTATAAAAACTTTTTAGTTTAATGTAGTCAAAATTATTTATTTTACATTTGATGATTTTTTTCTAACTCTTGCTTGGTTTTAAAATCTTTCCCTTCCCATAGATCTGACAAGTATACTATTCTGTGCTCACCCGATTTACCTATAGTTTCCTTCTTTATATTCAAGTCATTCATCCATTCTCAGCTTATCTTGGTATAGGGTGTGAGATGTTGATCTAGGCCCAATCTCTCCCATATTGTTTTCCAATTTTCCCAGCAGTTTTTGTCAAATAGTGTGTTTTTGAACCCCAAAGCTGGGCTCTTTGGGTTTATCGAAGATTGTCTTGCTGAGGTTGCTTACCCCTAGTCTATTCCACTGATCCTCCCTTCTATCTCTTTGCCAGTACCATATTTTTTTTAATAATTTTTATTTTTTAAAAAAGTTATCCTGGTTACATGATTCATGTTCTTATTTTCCCCTTCACCCCCAAACCGCCCCCTCCATAGTCGATACACATTTCCACTGGTTTTAACATGTGTTAAATCAAGACCTATTTCCATATTATTGATAGTTGCATTGGTGTGGTAGTTTTGAGTCTATATCCCCAATCACGTCCGCCTCAACCCATGTGTTCAAGCAGCTGCTTTTCTTCTGTTTCCACTCCTGCAGTTCTTCCTCTAAATGTGGGTAGCGTTCTTTTCCATAAATCCCTCAGAATTGTCCTGGGTCATTGCATTGCTGCTAGTACAGAAGTCCTTTACATTCTATTTTACCACAGTGTATTGGTCTCTGTGGCTCTGTTCCTTTCACTCTGCATCAATTCCTGGAGGTCTTTCCAGTTCACATGGAATTCCTCCAGTTCATTATTCCTTTGAGCACAATAGTATTCCATCACCAGCATATACCACAATTTGTTCAGCCATTCCCCAATTGAAGGACATAGCCTCGTTTTCCAGTTTTTTGCCACCACAAAAAGTGTGGCTATAAATATTTTTGTACAAGTCTGTTTATCTATGATCTCTTTGGGGGTACAAACCCAACAATGGTATGGCTGGATCAAAAGGCAGGCAATCTTTTATAGCCCTTTGAGCATAGTTCCAAATTGCCATCCAGAATGGTTGGATCAGTTCACAACTCCACCAGCAATGCATTAATGTCCCAATTTTGCCACATCCCCTCCAACATTCATTACTCTCCCTTGTTGTCATATTAACCAAGCTGCTAGGTGTGAGGTAGTATCTCAGAGTTGTTTCGATTTGCATTTCTCTAATTATTAGAGATTTAGAACACTTTCTGATGTGCTTATTGATAGTTTTGATTTCTTTATCTAAAAATTGCCTATTCATGTCCCTTGCCCATTTATCAATTGGGGAATGGCTTGATTTTTTTATACAATTGATTTAGCTCCTTGTATATTTGAGTAATTAGACCCCTGTCAGAGTTTTTTGTTATAAATATTTTCCCCAATTTTTTGTTTCCCTTCTGATTTTGGTTGCATTGTTTTTATTTGTACAAAAGCTTTTTAATTTAATATAATCAAAATCATTTATTTCACATTTTGTAATTTTCTCTAACTCTTGCTTGGTTTTAAAATCTTTCCTTTCTCAGAGATCTGACAAGTATACTATTCTGTGTTCATTTAATTTATTTATAGTTTCCCTCTTTATATTCAAGTCATTCACCCATTCTGAATTTATCTTGGTGTAGGGTGTGAGATGTTGATCTAAACCTAATCTCTCCCATATTGTTTTCCAATTTTCCCAGGAGTTTTTGTCAAATAGTGGAATTTTGTCCCAAAAGTTGGGCTCTTTGGGTTTATCATAGACTGTCTTGCTAACATCACTTACCCCACGTCTATTCCACTGATCCTTCCTTCTGTCTTTTAGCCAGTACCATATTGTTTTGATGACTCCTGATTTATAGTATAGTTTAAGATCTGGTACTGCTAGGCCACCTTCCTTAATATTTTTTTTCATTATTTCCCTTGATATTCTTGGTCTTTTGTTCTTCCAAATGAACTTTATTATAGTTTTTTCTAATTCAGTAAAAATGTTTTTTGGTAGTTTGATAGGTATAGCACTAACTAGGTAAATTAATTTGGGTAGGATAGTCATTTTTATTATGTTAGCTCATCCTACCCATGAGCAATCAATGTTTTTCCAATTGTTTAGATGTAGTTTTAATTGTGTGGAACGTGTTTTGTAGTTGTGTTTGTATAATTCCTGTATTTGTCTTGGCAGATAGATTCCTAAGTATCAAGGTCATGTAGATAGTAAGAGCCTCAGGTCAGTGGTCCAAATGTCAGTTTTATATCCCTAACCTAGACCCTTTCTATGTGTGGCATCACTCAAACTCACCATACTCAATAAACCCAAAGAATACAACCAAATATAACCAAACTTATCACCTTCATTCTTTCTCTTCCCATCCCTCTCTCCATCAGTAGTATCACCATTCTCACAGCCATCTATACTCAAATCCATGGAATAGAACCTCTTCATTTGTGCCTCCTAGAATTCCCATCTTTCTTCAAAATCCAGCTCAGGTGCTATCTCCTATGGGAAGCCTTTCCTGATCCCCACCCCACAGCTATTAACACACTCTCTTGAAATTATTTTGTATTTACTTATTTGTGAACTTGTTCCATCATCCAATAGAATATAAACTCCTTGAGGGCGGAGACTGGATGGATTATTTTTTTGTTTTTATAACTTCAGTGTCTACCATTGGACCTTTGTACATAGCATGCACTTAATAAATGCTCATTGGATTCTTGAATCTTCTGTGCCAATCCTTAACTAGAAATCTTACAATTATTCTCTCTTGCCTAAAGAAGTATTTAGTCTTCATGAAGAAACTGAGGCATAGCTTATGAGAAGTGATTTGCCCAAGGTCATACAGACTATAAGAAGTAGAACTAAGTGTTGAATAGATAACCTTCTGATCCAACTTCATTGCTCTTTTTTTTCTATACCATGTTACCTTCTTGGGAGATGGGTAGGCTTTGTATAGGTGAAAGGTAGTAAAGGAAGGGCTAAGATAGTTGGGAGTAGTAGAAAATGTGGTAGAGTGGAGCCAGATTGTGGAGGTCCTCGAAAGGCCAGACATCAGAGGTCAGTCTTTAATTTGTTGGTAGTAGGAGACAATTATAAGATTTCCAACAAGGGATTGACAGGGTGCCAGTGGCATTTAAGGAAAATTAGTACGGCAGGTTGGATTGGATGGAAGAGAAAATAAAGGCCAGCATCCTAGTTGGAAGGCCACAGCAGTCATCTAGATGAGTAGTAATGGCTTCCCTTGCTTATACTCAGGATGGCCTTATAATCTCCAGCTTAGAGACTGTAGAATTCATCTTTGGGCCTAAACCAGCACTTAGGACTCACATAAACATGGAGGAAAGAAATTGGATGGACAAGCATTGGTCAGTTGTGGTGAAAGATATAACTGTTGGACACTGGGGAGCCTCCCCATTCCTTTTCACTATTTTCACCCATTTCCTCCTTTCTCCCCACCCCCTGCTATACTCACACATTCACATTTTGGGGAGGAAGCAGAACCTAAACCTGGAAAAGTTCCTTTCCATTGAAGGTCTTCATGAAGAGGCTAAAGATCCCTTATTAGTCATGTTAGTACCCTCAGGGTCATTTTGGGTTTTTTGGCCATAGCAGCTCTTGATAACTTTTTTTAAAAAACCTTTACCTTTTGTCTTAGAATCAAGACTGTGTATGGTTTCCAAGGCAGAAGAGCGGTAAGGGCTAGGCAATGGGGGTTAAGTGACTTGCCCAGGGTAACATAGCCAGGAAGTGTCTGAGGCCAGATTTAAACCCAGGACCTCCCATCTCTGGGTCTGGCTCTCAAACCACTTGGCCACCCAGCTGCCCCTTCTTGATAACTTTACAAATGCAGAGAGAAATTTTTATCTATATCAGGAAAGGGAATACCCATACTGATGAAATCAAGGATGAAGGAAGGACGAAAGGAAGAAAGAAAAAAGGAAGAAAGGAAAGAAGGAAGGAAAGGAAAGGAGTGAAATAAGAGATGTGTGTAGTGCGGCCCATGTGTTATGAGGCCTATCTTCTGACATTAGCATGGGGGTTTCTTTGTATGGCTCAAAAGGAGACAGAATAAACATCTGTAGCCCTCTTTTTGCCCCATCCTTCTCCAAGGAAGACTTTAATTACTACCCGAAGGGGAAGCAAGAAGTTGGGACTAGAGGACACTCTGTTCTACATTATGCTTAATGTTTCCTTAAATATTATCAATTGATGGGATATGATTGGGTTCAGCTAATTTCTGATTGCCATTTCATAAAATGGGAGGTTATAGAAAAAAAGGAAGGAAGGAAGCTAGGAAGAAGGAAATAATATTAAACACCTGAGTATGTGCCAGACACTGCTAAGTACTCTTCAGATATCTCATTTAATCCTTACTGCAACATTGCAAGGAGCTATTATTATCCTTACTTTACAGTTAAGGAAATGGAGGCTGAGAAAGCTTAAATGAGGCAGGATTTGAATTCAGGTCTTCCTTTCTTCTATTCTATAATACCACTTAGCTGGCTCAGTTTGTCAATAAGATATTGCCATCTATTTTCTGAAGAGATAAAAGATATTTTTCAAAACGAAGTCCAACATCACATATTTAGTAAAAAGTAAAGCAGTCTTCTCATTCCAAAGAGGGTTATCAATAACTCCCATTGACTGCATATTCTTATTCTTTGTAGAGCCTACTCATATTTGACATTGTGTCTCTCCATTGCCCTTGGAGGATACTCATCTACGTGATGAGTGTGAACAGGCAACAACTCACAGCATGCAAGGAACTAAGAACTGGAGCAAAGGCCTTTATAAAATAAATGTGTGACCGTAAAAGCAGACGGGCTGATCACATAGCAAGAGAAATAGCCAATGAATATCCCTTGTGCCTACTGACAACCAGTCATGATATCAAAAAACAAGAAAAGCTCCCTTTGGTGAATTTATGGGAGGAGTCAGGCAGGATGGACAGGTTTGAATGGGTTGCTATCTGCACCAATGGAGGAAAAGTCCACTTCGACAGAATCTATTAAAATCTCTGAGGACATGGGTAAAGCTTTTCCTCACCTCTGAGATAGATAGCACACATGCTATCACCTCCATTTTACAGATGAGTAAACAGTGGCCCAGAGAAGTTATTACACACTGCTAATCAGCATCAGAGAACTTGAACCTAGTCTTACTGGCTCCAAGACCAGCCATATTTTTTTAAATTTTTAAATTTTTTATTTCCATGGTTACATGATTCATGTTCTTACTTTCCCCTTCACCCCCCCCTTCACCCTCCCCCATAGTCGATGCGCATTTCCACTGGTTTTAACATGTGTCATCGATCAAGAACTATTTTCATATTATTGATAATTGCACTGGGGTGGTCATTTCGAGTCTACATCCCCAATTATGTCCGCATCAATCCATGTGTTCAAGCAGTTGGTTTTTTCTGTCTTTCCGCTCCCACAGTTCTTCCTCTGAATGTGGGTAGTGTTCTTTACCATAAGTTCCTCAGAATTGTCCTGGATCATTGCATTGCTGCTAGTGCAGAAGTCCATTACATTCGATTTTACCACAGTGTACCAGCCTCTGTGTACAATGTTCTCCTGGTTCTGCTCCTTTCACTCTGCATCAATTCCTGGAGGTCTTTCCAGTTCACATGGAATTCCTCCAGTTCATTATTCCTTTGAGCACAATAGTATTCCATCACCAGCATATACCACAGTTTGTTCAGCCATTCCCCAATTGAAGGACATACCCTCCTTTTCCAGTTCTTTTCCACTACAAAAAGGGCAGCTATAAATATTTTCGTGCAAGTCTGTTTATCTATGATATCTTTGGGGGTACAAACCCAACAATGGTATGGCTGGATCAAAAGGCAGGCAATCTTTTATAGCCCATTGAGCATAGTTCCAAATTGCCATCCAGAATGGTTGGATCAGTTCACAACTCCACCAGCAATGCATTAATGTCCCAATTTTGCCACATCCCCTCCAACATTCATTACTCTCCCCTGCTATCATTTTAGCCAATCTACTAGGTGTGAAGTGATACCTCAGAGTTGTTTTGACCAGCCATGTTTTCCCTGAAACAGACACAGTAATGGGCGCCATTTTGGAGGAGGAGGAACATAAATAAGATCATTGCTTCTAAGCACAGCTGATAAGAAGAAGGAATGGGCTATGGTAAGGGCAGAGCTTGAGTTGGACATATTTCATTACAAATTCCTAACAAGTAGAGAATCAATATTGAAAGGATCTGAGGCAATGAAGTGGGAGTCAATCTGTGTTAACTTGGATAAATCTTCCCCTCTCCCTTTAGGGCTCAGTTTTCTCATCTATAAAGTAAGAGGGGAGGGTGAACAGAATGATCTCCAAAGTCCTTTCTACCTGTGACAAACTGGAGATACTTACACACTAGCCATTTCACCTTGGAAAAGGCTACCTTCCCACTCTGAAGCTCAGTTTCCTTATCTGCAAAATGAAGATAGAAAACCTTAAAAAATGTGACCTGCTCCTATTTTTGCTAATCCTTGTACTGCCTTTGGCATTGCCCATACGGCAGTGAACTTGGAGTCATGGGTACCTGGTTTCAAATACAGTCTTGACAAATATTAGTTGTTACCCTGGACAAGTCACTTCCTCTCTCTTGGCCTTAGTTTCCTTATATATAACAGAAGGAGTTGAACTAACTGGTTTTTGAGGTCCATTCAGACTCTAGAGTTAGGAACCTATGTCAGGGTAGATGTGAGCAAAGTTTTTTGTGCAATTCAGAGTGCCCTAGAAATGGAAGCTGTTAGGAGTCCATGACAAAATGTCCATTCTGTAGCCAACACCACCCTCTGCTGGACGGGACAGAACACAACTGGTTTCTCAGAAACAGTTCTCAGCTCAGGCACTAAAGCATAACACCTCCATTATTAGTGGAGATCTTAGTCTGGAACCTTTGAATCCAGGTTCTTATACCACTGGAAAACTTCTCTCTGAGGATCTATGATGCCCAGCCAGATATTTGAAATTCTTCCTGAATCTTTGAAGGTTCCAGCTCCAGAGGTGGCTCTCTTGTCTTCTATGTCAAGACTATCTACTAATCCTTACCACCTAGGTGCCCAATTTATTAGAACTAACACTTAGGCAAAATTCTTCTAGAAAAATATTTTGGAAGACTTCTGCAAGAAGGAGGAGTTGATTGCATCTTAGCATAACTCCCAATCCCACTCATGGCCATAAAGCAAACAATAAATTAACCAAATAAAAAATTAATTTTATGAGAAGAGAAGAAATATCTCTAAACAATATAAAACCTTCAAAATTAGCAACAGAAAGTTACAAGGACTCATTCCCCCTAGCTTGTCTCTTTCCCAGTCTTCCCATTGTAACCGACCCTAATAGTTCTGCAACTCAATCTTTGTATGTGGTGGCTTCTATTTAATACTTCAGTCGGATCCCACTACCCTGCAACCCTCAGTGGAGGAGAGCTCTGTACTCACTTAATCTTACAATGGAGAAGATGGGAAGTAATGGAAGGGAGAGAGAATCAGCATTACAGAGTTAAAAGACTTCTCTGCAAGGGAAGATGGAGGGGTACAAATTCAATTTCATTTATCTCCCTATGGAGTTTTCATGTGTTGAGATCCAGTCAAGCCTTTTGTCTGATGCATACAAACCTACATGTCTTGGTTTGAGGTGGACAGTTAGGACTTCTCAGCCTAGATAGGATCAAATGAGTGACAATGGAAAGAGGAAGGGAGAAATGGTACAAGGGGTATGTGAAGTGAACCAAAGTGCAACAAATATGCAAACAAATCAATTCTATTAGACTCAAAGAAATAATGAAACAGCAGCTAGAAACTCTGGAATGGTTCAGAAGAGAAATAAAAGGATCACAAGAATAAATTAGAGTAGAAATCAAAGCTTTCAAATGAGGAATAAGTAAGACAAATAAAGAAGGTGATAGGAAAGCAGAAAAATTAGAACAGATGACTGAGATGCTGCATAACAGAAGAGACTCAGAAAAAAGAAAATGGCAGTTGGAATTAAAAATACAGAAGTGGAAGAAAAATGGAGAGAACAGAATCAAAAGATAAGAACATTGGAAACAAAGAAGTTCTGTTGAGTAACCAACTCTGGAGATAAGAAGTGTAAAGATAATTAAGGCATCATATACCCCCCCCAAAATTAAATAGCCTGAATTCCATACTTCAGGAAAAATACAAAATAAATGCCCTAAAATATTGTAAATAGTGAACAAAATAAGGAATGATAGAAGATAGATTGTTGACAATGAAAATCCACATTCAAACCTTTAAGGAAGTTAGTGGATATACTTCAGAATTTCAAAGTCAAACAACTCCCGCAGGTAGCCAAGAGAAAAAGCCTTCAGATACCAAAGAAAATTAGTTCTATAACTTGTCTATGAAAAATTAAATATGAGATTAGAATAAGGTATTCTAAGAAACGAAGGTTGGGTTGTACCTCCAAAATAATATATCCTGGAAAGCTGAAACTAATCCCCAATTTAAAAAAATCTTTTAAGTTAGGAAACTGGAGGTTATTAGGGTCTTTGATATATAAACACTTCAAGCAAAAAACATAAGAGAGACAGATCAATACTGTTAAGGAGAAAAGAATAAACAATGAAATCAGTGCTTTCATTTTTCTAGGCCAGGACAAAGTTATTTTTTAACCATTCGCACTGATTGAGTACCAAAGGAGGATAAAGAGTGAATATATTATTAAGGACAGAAATAATCTAAGGGACTAAAAGATTTATGGGAGTTAAAGAAGTCACAAGGAGGAAAAGAGAAAGAATTGAATAAATATTCTATGGACTAAAACTTAGCTTCTTTCACAAGTAAATCAATATATTTATGAGGATAGGGAGGACAACAAGAGGGAAATCACACAGAGAAAGGAAACAAGAGGTATAGAGAGCTGGACATATACTCTCATCTGGACTGAATTCAAGATGAGATGGGGAAATGGTGTCTTGGCCTGAGTAGCAGGCTATGAGAAAGTAGGTTCAAAACAATTGAGAGGAGAGTTGGAGAGGCTTGGGATTTGGGTCTCACTCTAAGAGGGGGAGAGGAGGGGTATTTTAAAGTAAATTCCAGGGGATGTAGGGGAGAGTGATAGGTGTCTCGCAGTGGGTATAATTTTAAGGGGTAGTGGGTACTCAGGAGTGGAGATCTCACAGTCTGAATGAGGTTCATGTTCCCCATCACCACATTCTAGAGAAAGGTGAGGTCCCACTTAGAGTGTCTACTGTGGAAAACAATTTTACAAAAATGATCATATAAGATATAAGAAAATAATAACTGGAAATATATGTAATATAGGATAAGAAAATGATAAGTGGGAAAGGGCAGAAGTATCTTTTACAGACCATAATGCAACAAGATTCAAGGAGCATATGGAAAATATGCTAACCTAAATGGAGACTAAGTAGTAAGAGCTTGACTGGGTCAAAAAAGTCATAGAAAAAAATAAGTATGTTAAAGAAAATAACAAAAATGATGCAATAAAATTCTGAGGATACAATTAAAGCAGTCCTCACAGGAAAAACTATATCTCTAAAAACATGCATTAACAAAATAGAAAAGAGAGGGTTAATGAATCGAGCATGGGATTTTAAAAGCTACAAAGCAAATAAATGAGACCAAAATAGACATAAAAGAATAAATCATGAAAATTAGAGAAGAATTAGGTACAATTGACAACAGAAGATGACAGAAGTGATAAAACAAAGCTATTTTTTAAAGACTAACAAAAACCAATAACCATTAGCTAACTAGATTTCAAAAAGAGAAGAAAATCAAATTACCAAAAAAATATAAATAAACAAGATGAATTTACAGTGATTAGAGAAGAAATAAAAAGAATGATTGGAAACCACCAAATGGAATCTTCCGTAAACTACTACTCCAATGCCTTAAAGGATCATAGAGGTGAAGATGGATTTTTTAAAAACTCTTATATTCTGGAGGCAGCTGGGTAGCTCAGTGGATTGAGAGCCAGGCCTAGAGATGGGAGGTCCTAGGTTCAAATCTGACCTTAGACACTTCCCAGCTGTGTGACCCTGGGCAAGTCACTTGACCCCCATTGCCTACCCTTACCACTCTTATGCCTTGGAGCCAATACACAGTATTGACTACAAGATGGAAGGTAAGGGTTTAAAAAAAACCAAACTCTTATATTCTATCTTAGAATCAATACTGTTTATTGGTTCCAAGGCAGAAGAGTGTTAAGGGCTAGACAATGCGGGTTAAGTGACTTGCCTGGGGTCACATAGTCAGGAAGTGTCTGAGGTCAAATTTGAACCCAAGACCACCTATCTCTAAGCCTGGCTTTCAATCCACTGAACCACCTACCTGCCCCCAATGAAGCTTGGTTTTTAAGGGATATATCAATGAAGTACAAGTTCTTTTAAAATTATTTTTATTATTTTAAATTTAATTTTATTCATTAATTAAGAAAATTTTTCCATGGTTACATGATTCATGTTCTTTCCCTTCCCTCCTCCCACCCCTACTGGGTTTTACATGTGTCATTGATCAAGACCTATTTCCATGTTATTGATATTTGCACTAGGGTGATTGTTTATGGTCTATATCCCTAATCCTATCCCCATCGACACATGTGATCAAGCAATTGTTTTTCTTCTGTGTTTCTGCCCCCACAGTTCTTCTCTGGATGTGGATAGCGTTCTTTCTTATAGGTCCCTCAGAAATGTCTTGGATCATTGTATTGCTGCTAGTAGAGAAGTCCATTACATTCGATTGTACCACAGTGTGTCAGTCTCTGTGTATAAGGTTCTCCTAGTTCTGCTCCTTTCACTCTACATCAATTCCTGGAGGTTGTTCCAGTTCACATGGAATTCCTCCAATTCATTATTCGTTTTAATGAAGTACAAGTTCTGCAGATTCTTTTATGTTAGAAAGGTTTTCAGGAACAGATTGTGTCTGGTTTCCAAGGACCAGTCTTTCTATGAACAGAGAGATTCAACACTTTTCTGTGGCTGGACAAAGAGTAAATAATTCTTTGGCTTATGGCAACCTATGAAATAAGGAAAAGTACAAGTAGACTCAGGCTTTTGTGGTCTCCATCCATTTCTGTAGTAATGGGTAGCATGTCTAGAAAAGGAGGCAGACAACATTAAGAATCACAGTTTTTAGACCATCTGTAAACTTGAACTTGCCTGAACTTGGTACTCGAGATGTAAGATTCTTGTTCAAATAGCAATGATCAGGTATTTGGCTATTTTGCAAAAAAGGAAATTGAATCCAAGAGAGAGGCTAAATGGTTTGCCCAGGCTCACACAGCTAGTAAGTGTCTGAGACAGGATTTGAATTCAGGTCTTTCTGACTTCAATTCTGACTTCTGACTCTCTCCACTATATCACCCATGGGATATATGGTCATCTTATGTCATAGTGTGCAGGATAAGTAATTACAAAGAGACTATTATGAAAATATTGCATTTCTTATGCCAGCCTCCATTATAGAGGTTCTTATTATTGATTCCTGCCTCTAGGAATCCTTAACTCCCTTAAAGGCTCAGTTCTTATGTTACCTCTTATTAGAAGTCTTTCCTAATTCCTTCACTTGCTAGTTCTTTCCTTCCCCCCCCCCAAATTATTTTGCTTTTATGTATAGGCTGTATATATTTATGTACTTATATGTAGGCTGTTCCTTCCTTTCCTGCCCACAATAGAATGTAAACTCTAAAAACAGGATTGATTTCATTTTTGTTATTATGTCCCTAGCATCTAGCATGTTAAGGACACATTTGAAGTACTTAATGAGTATTTGTTTATTGTTTTTTCCCATCATGGGATTGACTGAATGATGCCGTGAATATAAGATTCAATGGTGCTGATTGTTGTCTAAAAGAACACTGGATCCAGGAGAACGAAAATGCTACCTTGATGGCAGTACTCTAACAAAGTGTTTCCTGGCATATGTCAAAATTATTAAGATTTCTTGAAAGATCTAAAAAGAGAACCTTTTGTGACAATCCTGTGAATATTAATATCAAGTGAAACATGAAACAGGGAGAAATGTGCCACTGTCTTAGAAGAAATCCAGTACAGAGGCAAGTCAATGTCAATGGATGACTCCTTAGTAGCAGCCAGGTCCTCCAGATTTTCTTCTTTGTTTAACAAAAAGGATCATGGATTGAGACCTAGAAGGGACCTTAGAGGCTATTGAGTCCAATCCCTAATTTTACAGAGAAGGAAACTCAAGCCCAGGAAGGGGAAGTGACTTCACATATAATAAGCATTAGAGGTGGGATTTCTGACTGCAAATTCAGCCTACTTCCCACTGTACCATATTGTGCTGGTGAACCTATTGTGCTAGAGGAGGCTGCTCTCTTCCCCCTCTCCACACGTGCCTAAGGACATTTCTCGCATGACCTGTCCCTATGCTCAGCAGCCCAATGGGAGCACTTCTCTCCCCTGTCCGGGGTAAGGTGGGGAGCTCACATGTGGCATGAGGGTTGCAGTTTGGGCACTTGGTCTCTAAAAGGGTCACTATTACTGGCTTAGAACATTGAAGCACTCCTAAATAGATCCATAATAATTCTGAAGAGTTCATACTAACTATCCACATAGGAAAATGGAAGTAGCTAAGGAATATAGGATGTTTATTGTCCAGTCTTTGACATATAGTTGGATGGGCATACCTTACAGAGAACAGATGTGGCCAGGAGGAAGGCATGCAAATGTGAAGTCTTTAATCCTCCATATAGGAGAACAATTGGCTATTTGAGCATATGGGCAAAGCAAGGAAAGGTAGGTGGAAAGCATGAGGTTGCCTTACCGCCAACTGGCTTTAGGCAAAGCCCCCGTGGGTCCATTTCTCTATCTCGTCTGACCTTGATAGCTTGTGACCTCTCTGAAATCAATTGTGATTACTATGTCTGAGGGACTAGTTAGGAAAGGTCCACTATAAGCTCCTATCTCAGGAGAATCCATATTTTTCCCAACCATGCTGGATCTCCTAAAGAGTAGGAGGATGATATAGGTGCTTGGGAATGTTCCTGGGTAAAGGGTAGAACCACACTTAGCCCAGTAAAGGTATACTACATTCTGTCACTTCCTCCTTCCTGATATGGAGATGATGGGATGCATTGAAACTGCTTAGGCATGCTTTTGCTCAGCCTGCTGAGCACCCACTCTCTCATGCTCTTACCCTTTCACATTTAAAAAAAATCCTTACCTTCTGTCTTAGTACCAATTCTAAGACAGAAGAGTGGCAAGGGCTAGGCAATCAGGAATAAGTGACTTGTTCAGGGTCACATAGCTAGGAAGTGTTGTCTGAGGCCAACTTGGAACCCAGGACTTCTTGTCTCCAGGCCTGGTGATCTTTCTACAGTGCTACCCCCCTTCATATTTCAGTGGAGGTCTCTAGCCCTTTGTTACCCTTTGCCTGTGGCTAGGCTGGATCCAATATCTCTGTGCCAGTGGACAAAGATAGTAATGACTGAGGAAAATGAACCAACATCTCCACCTCTCTACTATCATCTCTTCATAGGCCAAATATCACCTAATTAGGAGCTAATTAGCAAAAAATAATTGGTTAAATTAGTAAGATACCCTCTATCCCTCTTCTCTTTCACAAATTTCTAGTAAAAGCTTTCTACATTCATTTCCTCCACTTTCCTCCCACTCACTTTTCAATCCCTTGTGATATGACTTGAACAGATTAATTATATTACCCTCCTTAACCCTCCCTTCTTCTAAACTTCCTTATTTCTGTTAAAGACACTAACATTCGTTTAGCCGCACAGGTCTGCAGACTTGATGTCTGCCTCAACTCTTCCTTTTCTTTCATCGCCCATGTCTAATCAGTTGGCAAGTCTTTCCCTTCCCTGCTCACATGGGCACCATTTAAATTCAGGCACTCATCGCCCCTTCTAGGAATCTCTTAGGTTTCTGGCTTCTAGTTTCTTCTCTCTCCCATCCATCTGCTACCTAGCTTCCCAAATCATCTGACTAAGGTGCACCTGTGACCTCCACTGACAACATCTCGCATGTAGGCCCCCTTCTTTTCACTCATCCAGCCACAATCCTTTTCGGTCCTCATCACCTAACTTTCCTTTGGCACCACCATGGTCCCAGTCACTCAGACTTGCAACCTGGGCGTCATCCTTGACTCCTCATTCTTTCTTACCTCTTGTATCTAATCTGTTGCCAAGGCCTAGTGATTTTGCCTTCACAACAGCACCCAAATATGCCTCCTTCTCCGCTTTAACACTGTCACCATTCTGGTGCAGGCCCTCATTATCTCTAACATGGACTACTGCAAAAGCCTGCTGAGGGGTCTGCCAGCCTTCTCTTTCCCAGCTCCAGTCCATCCTACATTTAGCTGCCCAAGTGCTTTATAAAGGCACAGGTCTGATCATGTGTCACCCCCTCGTTTGAAAGGCTTTATACACTTCGGATGGTCTCCAAGAGCAAACCAGAAAGACATTTGTTTGGCATTTAAACACCTTCATAACCTGACCCCTTCCTACCTTTACTCTTCTCCAGGCAATATTAGCCAGGAACAATGGCAGGCTTACAATACCTCAAACTTGACATTCCATCTTCTATCTCCCTGCCCTCAAGGATTTTACCTTCTACTGGGAAGAGACAGCATGTACATAGTTAAATAAATCTAAAATAAATTAAAGGCAAGTTGGTGAGTGGTGAGAACACTGTGAACTCACAAGGTGTGTGTGTGTGTGTGTGTGTGTGTGTGTGTGTGTGTGTGTGTGTGTGTGTGTGTGGAGGGGTTGTCAGGAAATTCCTCATGTAAGAGGTAACAACCAAGCTAAACCTTGAAGGGAATTGGGGATCCCAAGAGGTAGGTTTGAAGAGGGAGAGTATGCTAGGTATGGGAGGAAAGTAACCTGTTCAAAGGACTTGGAGGTAGAAGATGGAATGTTACACACGGGGAATAACAAGTAGGACCAATTTGGCAGCATTAAGGGCATTAATGGTCCATTAAGGGTAATAACGTGAACCCAATCTGGAAAGATAGCTTGTGTAAATAATGGGGGGTGTCCACTGTTGGGGCATGGCTAAGCAAATGATGGTATATGAGTGCCATATGAAGTGGACAGTTTCGGCTAAGACTTCCATGAATTGATAGAGTAAGCATGAAGTAGCAGTGACAGCCAACCACATTCCAAAGAAAATAACTTTGAATGACTCGAGAACTCTAATCAAAGAAACAGCAAACCACAATTCTAGAATACGAAGCAAGCTGGCTACTGTGTGACAGAGAGGTGATGGACTCAAGGTGCAGAATAAGACTACATTTGGGGATACGACCAGTGGCGGAATTTGCTTCATTTTCCCGTGCATATCTGTAACGAGGGCTTTCTTTTTCCTACTTCTTTTTGTTCACTTGGGAGGGGGAGGAAAAATATTTTTTCATTGAAAAAAATTAAAAATGTGAAAAGATATTTTGGTACCAGATTGTGCAAGGCTTTATATAACAAAGAGAAAAGTTATGTTTTTATTTCCCTAGAGACCCTAAAGAGCTATTAAAGTTTCTTGAGCAGAAGATTAACACAGTGTGTCCTATATTTTAGGAATATCAATTTGGCAGACGTGTGGAAGATGGATTAGAGAGAGGAAGGAGTGGAAGCAGAGAACTCAATTAGTAGGCGATTGCCATCGCCAAGGTGAGAGGTGATAAGGGTCTGAACTAGGATGGTGGCTCTGTAATTACAGAGATGCTGTTAAGGGAGAACTGACATCTACTTGATAAAGAGATTGTAAAACAGCGAAGAGTTGAAGATGGCTCCACACATGTGAGCCTGCATGGCTATAAAGATAGTAGGAGATTCAACGGATATGACATAGTTAGGAAAAGTGGTAGTTTGGGGGAAAGAGAGTGCATTCTATTTTGAACATACTGAATTTGAGATGCTTATAGATCATCCGCATGGTGATGTCTAGGTAGTAGTTTGCCAGGTGGGATTGGGGCTCAGGAGAGAGATGAGGGAGACTAATTTGAGTGTAAAGTTGCACATACTGTCAAATGTGGTCATTTTGTTGGTTTAGTTTGCTTCACTCTTATGATTTGTTACAAGAGAGGGTACATTGAGGGGAGAAGCTAGATCAAGGGATAACTGGTATAAAAAGAAAAAAATGGCATCAGTTGAACTTTAAAAAATAGTTTGGCCATGAAGTTTCTCAAAAGGTTTTTCAAAGCAAGAAAGCTTTTTAAAATAAAGTCATTTTGCTTAGGACTAAGGTCTGAGGTGAGGCCTTGGTTCTGCCATAACTAAGCTGTGTTATCTTAGGCGAGTCACTTGCCTCCTCTGGGACATTTCCCCCATTTTTAAACAAGTTGAACAAGACAGTTCTCTGAGATCCCTTCCAGTCAAGCCATTCTATGTTGCATTATTATTCTAAGTCTCTTATCTTCTCTGGGCCTCAGTTTCCTGCTCTGACAAATGAGAGTGGTTGGTCTAGATGGGCTCAAAGGTCTCATCTAGCTCTGACTTCCTATGAACATCCTAAAAAGAACACAGAATTCCCTTTCTTTGGAATTCCTTAATTTTATCCCATTATTTGAATAAGACCATCTGAAATGCTACCCTGAGTCAGACCCATGGTTCACTGAACTCAAAATTCTGTCTGTTTGGGGGAGAGCTTGGAACTGGCCTACTAATGTAGTGCCCTCTTTGGGTTACTCTGTCTCTACTTCCACTTGGGAATTGAGTCTCCTAGAGCAGTGATGGACAAACTTTTTAACGAGGGGGCCAAAGGGAAGGAAATGCTCATCTGTCAGTCTGTTTCTAAGGCAACTCTTTCGAAGTTTCATTGTACTGGATCCTACTCATTGGATTCGTCAGATTAGGAATAATGTCACCGGTGGGATAGAACATTTCAGGGGGCCGCATCTGGCCTGTGGGCCGTAGTTTGCCCATCACTGTCCTAGGGCAATAGTATTAAATTCAAACAGAAATAGGAGCCACTAAAGAAGACATAAGGATTCCTGAGAGTGAATATTGAATTAGAAAACCACATATGAACATTATCTATATTCTATTGTATATATATTTCATTAAATATTTCCCAAGGACATTTTAATGTTGTTTGGGTAGCACTCTGAAGTGTTGTAGGCTGCATTGACATCTCTGTCCTAGGCGATGGCTACTAAGAGTTTAAGATATTCTGTGATTTTGAGCTTCATTGATTTATTCATGAGCCAATTGACAAAGTTAACTCAAAGCAAAAGTATTTATGGAAATAACATGGCATGAAGAATAGAAACAAAATTCATCCCCCTCCATACACACAAAAACCTTGGGGTCTCTTTTCCCACAAGTACACGCAGAATAAATGGGAAAGGTTGACCCACTGGAGAGGCAAACACAGAAGTACTGGAGGTAGACAACACATACCTCCAGCACTACAGGTCCCTTGTTGTCCTTGATCGTCTCGGGTGTTTCCACACATTTCCCCCTGAGAGCACTGCCATGCTGGGAAGGTCATTCAGATGGACTCCCAAGGTCTTCTTTCTGTAGTACAACTCTAAAAGAGCCACAAAGGAAAAGATTGAAGAGTGATGTCTTCTTATCAGCTAGCTTCTACCTCCACAGCTTTCTTCTCAGCTGTCAGAACCTGGTGACTTATTTTACATCTATAACATAATTATTTGGATTATTACACACACACACACACACACACACATATAATAAAATATAGGCCCAAGGGCATGGCCAATCAGCCAGTCATTTGAAGTTTCTTTTGGTGTCATCCAGTGGCTAAGGTCTTATTACAATGGTGTTAATAGCTGACATTTCTATAGCACTTTAAAGTTTGCAAAGTGCTTTACTGTATACTATCTCGGTGTGATCCTCACAACAACCCTGGGAGGTAGGTGCTCTTATTATCCTCATTTTATAGTTGAAGAAACTAAGGCAGAAGAAGGTTAAGTGATTTCCCTGCCTATAGTCACAGAGCCACTCAATGTTTGAGGCCTCATTTGAACTCGGGTCTTCTTGATTCCAGGTCCAGACCTCTTTTCAATAAGGATATTCTACTTTCTTCCTAAAGGAGCAAGTGTGAATATGTCTTTACACTTCTTTAATGAGCTGTGAATGGGCTCCTCCCAGTTTCACACCCTTTACAATTGTTGAATAGGCCACTGGGGTATAAGCACCAAGATTTCACACTCTTTACAAGCTGTGAATGGGCCACTCCAAATTTTGTATCCATTACAGTCTATGAATGTAATACTCTTGGTGGCCATTCAAGGTCTGAAATGGGCTTACACTGGGATATTCTTAACTAACTTTCCTTAATTGCCCCTTATGAATTTATTATCCACATAGTTATCTGAGAGTTCCTGGATCTTGCATTTTGGGGACTTTTTAATTTTGTTATTGTTTAGAGTCTAAGAGTCCTTCTCCTGGGTGTGAAAGTGATACCAGGCTGGAGCCAAGCTAGAGAGGCTTTGAATTTGAATTTGAGCCTATCAACTGGGCTCTGTGTCTGTCCTAGCTAAAGGCAGATACTCATGGAAAGGCTCATCACCACAAGAGTGGCCACCAGGGAATGGATTTGTCACTAGCAACTAATGAGGCCACCTTCTGAAGTGAGAAGGAAGGAATGTCCCTAGAAATCATGGACCCTTGAGGGGTTGAAGAAGTCTGGAAAATCCTACAGTATATTTTCATCCCAGAGCTCCTCTGGACGTGATGAATTCTCTGCTGTGCAGAGTGGGTGGAAACCACCCTGAAAGCCTTCTGGCTTTGGCCCTTCTTGCCAGGAGAGGCGAAAAGTCCCCCCTTCTTTTTGTTATTGGCCCATTTCAAGGCAATTAGCTTTTAATCCAAAGAGACCAAGCCTGACACAGTTGAGTTTTCCCTCAGTGACCCCAGATTCTGAGTTAAAGACATCAGGGACAAATTCCCCTCCACCAATGCTGAAGGACAAAAGGGAGAGTTGTCAACACATTTTTCCCCTATTTAGTCAGGCACACACATGGACACAAGCTTGAGCCCTCCCTTCTTCCTTACCCCACACATATATACACATATAGGATAAACTGAGCCAGAGAAAAATCTTTCTGGAATTGAGACTTGCTTCCAAAGCTGCTTTTAGGTTTGTATCTTGTGGGCTTTTTGTTTACTTCTTTGTCCTTCCTCCCTCTATCCTTCCCTTCCCCCCCCCTCTCTTTCTCTCTCTTTCTCTCTCTGTCTCTCTGTCTCTCTCTGTCTCTCTCTTTCTCTCTCTGTCTCTCTCTTTCTCTCTCTGTCTCTCTGTCTCTCTCTGTCTCTCTCTCTTCCTTCCTTCCTTCCTTCCTTCCTTCCTTCCTTCCTTCCTTCCTTCCTTCCTTCCTTCCTTTCATATTGAGCATCTGCTACTTCTGCTTCTTTGTTTAAAAAAATACTCCCAATACTCCCAGAGGCACTCAGTAGGTAGACTGGTGTTTTTCACCTGAAAACTGAATGTCTGATTTAGAAATTCCCGTTATTTAATGGAAAGAACACAGATTCTACAATCAGAGGACCTAGGTTTAAAGCCCTCCTCTGACACTGCCTTTGTGACTTTGGGCAAGTAAGTTACCTTCCTTCATTGGACTTCAGCTGCCTCCTTTCTAAAATCAGGTGTTGGACGAGATGTTCACCAAAGACTCTTTGACCTCTGAATTCCTACAAAGCTTTTTGAAATGATTTCCCAAGGAGGGTCATTTCTCTTTGCTGGAAATTTACAAGAAGACTTCTGAAACCCAAGCCCATTGGAAGAGGTACCTTTGACTCATGTTTCATAGGATTTCAAGATGAAAACGCCCTTCAGGGTCTTATAGTACAGAGCCTTCATCTTACAGACGAGTGAAGGGTCACCTAGGTAGTGAGGAGCAGATGTATCATATCTGCATCCAGGGCCTCTGACTTGCAATCCAGGGCTCTTGCCACATTTTCCAAATACTTTCTGCACAACCTAACTGTAAGGAAGGGAACACATTATTTCTATTTTTACTTTGGCCTAGAAAATCCAGAGGAGAAAACTGGGGTTCAGAGAGATCACAGGATTCGATACAGAAGGGACTTCAAATGTTTCAGTCCAAAGCCCTCAATTTATTTTACAGATGAGATAACTGAGACTGAGAAGGCAAGAAAGGTGAAGTGACTTATCCAAGATTACACATATTATAAGTGGCAGAGACAGGTTCAAACACTAGTCCACAAACTCTAACTTCAGTGCTTACTCTTTACCATTCTATCTTTCACATCAAAGTAATGTGATCAAGATCATAAAGTAAGTCAACATCAGAGGTGGGCCTTGAGTCTTTGCACTCCCAAACCAGTAGATTTTTTCCCTCATCCCACATGGTTTGTTGTTTTTCAAGAATTCACCAGCATCCTAATAGGTCTTTCCCACAAAATAGGATATGTCTGTGTTTATGTATGAGCAAATATCTAATTTTTTTAAATGAGTTCAGTGACATAGTTTATGGAATCCCAATATTACCAGATAACTGGAGAAATGGACCTTCTCACTTCTGAAGGGGATGTATTTGAATATTGAATATTAGCCTTTATGAGCTGAGACAATGTTCATTTATCTAGATGGAGTGGTAGAGGGATAAGACCTCTGGAGTGGAAGTCAGGAGATCTGGCTACAAGTTATGCCACTTTGGGGAAGCTGTGTTACTTCTTTGGTGTCTATTTTCTTCTTTAAAAATTAATTGTTTGTCGAGGAAGGGAGTTGGGCTAGTGTGGGGTTTCTTACCCTTTGGGGGATCCTGGATCCTCTTAGCAGACTGGTGAAGTCTATGGCCCCCTTTGCATAATAATGTTTGTAAATGAATAAAATAAAACATTTAGGATTTCAAGGGAAACCAGTTATACTGAGATAGTTATTTTTAAGAAATTTTTAACAAGTCAAATGACCCTAGAACAAGGAGGCCTAGGCTAGAGAATCTCTAAGGTCCTTTTCATCTTTAATTTTATGATCTCTCAGAGATCTATTTTCTCGTTTGGCCCTCTCTGAGGCAAAGTAAAACGGGGATAATTCACTCCCTACCTCAGAGATTTGTTGTGCAGAAAGTGCTTTGCAAATGTTGAAAGAATCCTGGCTGGTCGTTTCTCCTTTTTGGACTTCAGTTTCCCTCTCAGTAAAATGGAGGAGTTGGATTAGATGGTCTCTGAAGTTAACTTCTAGCCTTCATGTGTATGTAGGACAAAAGGAAAAAGAAGCACTTTAATTTCTCACTTGCTGGGATTTTTCCATTAAAAGTTAAAAGGAAGCATATGGATTGTTATGCCCATTTTCCATTTCAACTTGTAGACATAGACAAAGTCCATAGGTGGAGGCAGAGGTTGTAGCTTGAAAAACAAATGCCACCACCCTGGTTAACTTCCTTTCACCCAAAAGATGATAATGGTGGATTGAGTGCCAGGCCTGGAGTCAGTGAGACTCCTCTTCTTGAGTTCAAATCTGGCCTGAGATGCTTACTAGCTGTATGACCCTGGGCAAGTCACTGAACTATCTTTGTCTCAGTTCCTTATTTGTAAAACGAGCAGGAGAAGGAAATGGTAAACCACTCCGGTGTCTTTGCCAAGTGATCCTGAAATAAAACAAAAATATTCCAAATTCCAGCCCTCTTACTTTTGCTATTGAGAAGAAACATTTGGGCCCATGACCTACCAAACAGTGCCATGATGATATTACTGACTTCCAAATGGAGTGGGGCTGTGGAAAGGTAAAGTAGGGACCAGGCATGTGTCATGGGAATGGTGGACTCCTGGAGAGTAAAGTACATGGTATATATGTATGCATGTATATGGTGGGGGGAGCAGGAGAAGGGTTATGATTCAAAAGGAAAGGACTCTTGATGGGCCTTCTTTTTTTTAAAACCCTCCCCTTCTGTCTTGGAGTCAATACTGTGTATTGGCTCCAAGGCAGAAGAGTGGTGAGGGCTAGGCAATAGGGGTCAAGTGACTTGCCCAGGGTCACACAGCTGGGAAGTGTCGGAGGCCAAATTTGAACCCAGGACCTCCTGTCTCTAGACCTGGCTCTCACTGAGCTACCCAGCTGCCTCCTGATGGGCCTTCTTAATCCCTGAGATAGTGACAGTGCTGAAAGAGGGAAAAAAATCACCAGGCAGATCAAGAACCAAATCTAAGCTTCCTCTTGCTGAGACCTAAAATGCCTAAGAAAATTCCGGGTGTCCTGGATGGCTAAAAGAAGATGTGAGACGAGGAGGGGGGAAAAAAAACTGAGGCCCATCCAGGAGAGGTGATTTGCTCAAGGTCACATATAGGATCCTAGATCTATAGCTAGAAGAGACCTCAGAGGCCATCTAGTCCAACCCTATCCTTTTACAGATGAAGAAACTGAGGTCCAGGAAGGGGAGATATCTTGCCCCATGTCACATGTCGAATCCTAGATCTATGGCTAGAAGGGACTCCAGAGTCTAATCCAACTTCCTCATTTTATAGAGGAGGAAACTGAGGACAAAAGAGATTAACTGACTTGCCCAAGATCACACAGTAGTACCTAGGTCTTTTGCCTGTAGAATCGGTGCTCTTTGTTCTTTTCTGTACTGTCTCTCTTGGATGGTGGTTAGAGCCATGTGGTTGGGGCGGAGCACTGTCAGAGGTTAGGTAGGAAAGAATACTGCTGATGATCTCTTGGACTCTCCTCACTTAGATAATGCAATCCAGCCACATGGAGGATGACAATGTGACCACAGTGAGAGACTTTGTACTCTGGGGGATTTCTGAAGACCCCGAGCAGCAGAAACTCCTGTTTAGTCTCTTCTCACTCATGTACACCATAACCTTGGTCGGCAACCTGGGCCTCATCTTTCTCATCAGGATCTCCCCCAAGCTCCACACCCCCATGTATTTCTTTCTTAGCAACCTCTCCTTCCTTGATTCTTGCTACTCTTCAGTCACAGCTCCCAGAATGCTGGCAGATTTGCTCTCCAAGGACAAAGTAATTTCTTTTTCTGGGTGTATGACGCAGCTTGGCTTGTTCATTGTCTTTGCCACTGCAGAACTTTACCTCTTGGCCTCCATGGCTTATGATCGCTACGTTGCCATCTGTAACCCACTGCTCTACTCTGTACTCATGTCCTCCTGGGCCTGCACTTCCCTTGTGGTCGCTTGCTATATTGCTGGGATCATCAATTCCCTGACAGTAACGAGTTCTATATCCAGGCTCTCCTTCTGCAGGGCCAGCATGGTCAAGAGCTTCTTCTGTGACATTCGGCCACTGCTGGCTCTATCTTGCTCTGACACGGAGGTCTGCAATATTCTGGTCTTTGCCTTTGGGGCCTTTATCCAGATGAGCTCCCTACTTGTGATCGTGGTCTCTTATACATTCATCATCACTGCCATTATGAGAATCCGTCTTGCTGAAGGCAAACGCAAGGCTTTTTCCACCTGTGCCTCCCATTTGACTGCCGTCAGCCTGTTCTATGGGACACTTATATTCATGTATTTACGGCCTGCTTCCAACTCTGCCTCAAATCAGGACCAAGTGGTCTCTATCTTTTATACGATGGTCATACCCATGTTGAACCCTATTATCTACAGTCTGAGGAACCAGGAAGTGAAACAGGCCCTGAAGAAGATCCTATATAAGGACTCTCCTATCCAGGCATAATCACTGATTTATCTAAACAAGACCACGATTATAGCTTCGCTCAGTTGTAACTTCTTGTTTAATTCATGGCAATAATAAAAACAAAATAATTTGCATGGGGGTGACTGCAGTTGAAAAAAATCAACTTTACAAATCTAAAGTGGGAGAGATACGCTCAGAGAGCAGTTTATCTGGATCTAGGGGGTCCAAGTAGATCAGAACCTTAGTGTAATGTAATATGATATGAAAGATTAAAATAAGAAATGATGTGATCTTGGGCTCCATTAAGAGACATATGATATCCAGGATTATCTTGCAGTTCTCTGTCCTGTTTACATCACATTCTAGTGCCATGTTCAGTTCTGAATACCATAGTTTAGGCAAGACATTTATAATCTGTAAAATATGTGGCAAATGCAAGGAGAGGGGACAAACAAGACGGCAAAGGGATTCAAGTTCATACTATATGAAAATTGGCTTAAGGAAGTAGAGATATTCAACATAGAGAAGGGAAGACTTGCTGAGGGCATAGGGAGCATGCTAGCCATCTTAAATATATGAATATCTGATTTGTGAAAGGGAGATTTTTCTGTTATAATAATAGAATTCAAAAATCCGTATTAATTTTATTGTTATTCTCTCATATTTAATAAAGAATCCCCTTGGTAATTTAATTGGTGTGGCATAAAATCTGTAGACTAACTTGAGCTGTATAAACATTTTTTTCCTATTAGCACAGTCTTGTCGTGAACACTAAACATGCTTCTACTCAGAGATCTCCCTTAATTTCTGTGGAAACCGTTTTGTAGTTGTATAAGTTCTCTGTGTGTCTAGGTAGTTGTCTCCCAGATATTTAATGCAGTTCATTGTTATTTTAAGTGGAATTTCTCTTTCTAGTGTTCCCTCTTGATTTCTTAATAATATACAGAAACGCTAATGATTTTGTGGATTGGTTTTGTGTCTCCTAGTTTGCTGAAAAACTATGGTCTTGATTGCTTTGAGTAAGGGGCAGGGCATGATTTCCTAGGAGTTTCTAAGTAGACTGTCAAATCATTTCTCTTGGTATGTTCTGTACCAGACTTTCCAAGTATCTAGGTTCACAACCTAGGACCCATCCTTATATCTTTACTCTTTTATGCCCTATACCAGTGGTGGGCAAACCATTCCCCACAGGGCCAGATCCAGGCCATAGTTTGCCCATCACTGGCTTAAGCAATTCCCTAATCACTACGCCCCCACATCCAGATCCAAACTACGGTCTGGATCTGGCCCCGCAGGGAATGGTTTGCCCATCACTACCAATCATCAGATCATAGATCTAAAGGTCATTTAGTCCAGTACTTTTCACTTTAAAGATGAGGGATGATTGGTGTTATGTTGGGCAATGTCACACAGGTAGAATGTGATAAAGGTGGGATTTGAATTCATGTCCTCTGATTCCAAAGCCTTTCTGCTGACCAATGCAGCTTCCTGATTATTTGCGAAGTTTTTTTTCTTTGATCTCCTCAACACTGTTTTCAGCGTTTCCCCCTCTCTACTCATATAACCACCATTCCAGTTTAGCCCCTTAGCTTCTCTCACCTGTACAATAGCCTCCTAATTGGACTCCTTACTACAAACCCTGCTCTCTCCAGTCCATACTGCTGCCAACATGATATTCCTAAAACACAGTTTGGATTACATCATTCTGTTTCTCCGAAGTTCCAGGGACTCCCTATTGCCATTAGGATCAAATATAAACTCTTCCATTTGGAATTTAAAGCCATTCATTCATAGTACGGTTCCAGTTTACATTCACAGAGGTACTAGACCTTACTTCATGTACACTTTAATCAGATTGGACCATGAGCTTTTCTTCTAATACAATATCCCATCTCCCATCTCTGGACCTTTCCTTTCCTTTCCTTTCCTTTCCTTTCCTTTCCTTTCCTTTCCTTTCCTTTCCTTTCCTTTCCTTTCCTTTCCTTTCCTTTCCTTTCCTTTCCTT
>NC_058136.1:14832011-14862284 GCF_016433145.1 Gracilinanus agilis | reverse complement strand
GAGATGGTCCCTCTGGGGTTGGAATAATTCCTTTGTGACCAAGCATATGGAGTTTTATACCGAGCTATAAGACAGAATAAAATGCACGATATATTTATAACCTCTTCTTATAATAAAAATAATAGCTAGCACAGGACTTTACAAATATTTCCACTTGATCCTCACAATAACCCTAGAAGGGAGGTATTATTATCATCTCCATTTCACAGATGAGGAAACCAAGGCACAGAGAAATTAGTGACTTGCCTAGGGTCACACAGCTAATGTGTCTGAAGCTAGATTTGAACTCAGGACTTCCCGATGTCAAGTCCAGTGCTCTATGCACCATGACACCTAGCTGCCTTCTTCTTCTTAGGGATTTCTGGAAGGGCATGAGACAAGGAATGCAGAGTTAGAGGATGTACCTGGAGTGGACAGGATATATCTGCCCTAAACCCTCCCAATTTTCCCTGCCACTGTTCCCCTCCTTTCCTCCCCGCCCTGCAACTACTCCTGATTAGGGGTATGTGCACAGGGATTTTACTGGAATAAAGGCACAAATCAAGGATCAAGAGAATTAAGCATCCCCCATCTCATTTGCGGCAGCCCAGAATGACAGTCATTTTAATTTCTTCCCCAATTCTGCATTGGTCCATTTTTAAAAAATGAAATAATTTTCTAAAATATTTACTAAAAGAACAAAGTTTTAAAAAATACCCAAACCACTGCCTCATTCTTCTATGCATCCTTCCTCTTCAGCCCACACATGTTTCTTTACCATGGTCATTCTCTGCATGACATCCACCGTATTGGGTGAGTGGGCCCAATTTACACCTAGGGAATTTACACCAGGACACAGACAGAGTTGCTGATATTGTGGTCTTCAGTGAGATGAATTACCTGTGTGGTACAGAGGCAAGAATAATGGATTTGGAATCAGAAGACATAGGTTTGAATTCTGGCTATGCTCCTTGTTGGCTTTGTGACCTTGGGCAAGTCACGTCAATCCTTTGGGCTTCAGTTTCCTCCTTTGTAAAATGTGAGGTCTTGACTAGATGATTTCTAAGGGCCCTGTCTACTCTAAGTCTTTTGTGAGACTAGGCCAGTGAAAAAATCAAGCTGCTAAGGGCTGTGATGACTGGGGCAGCAGGTGTCCACATTAGTGCTGGTCCTCATAGCTTTTGCCACTCTTACACAAAGGATTCTTTATTTTCATTTCTGTTTCATTCTTCTGGCATGGATCACATTCTCTTCTTTAACTTGTAAGTGATGGCCCCACTTTTCCATCTGCATTCCATAGAGCTAATATCTTTTCCCAAGGGCTGGTTTAAAAGTGGAAAGGATCTTACAAGGGTTTCTCCTGGGGTAGAACTGGGTTGGCACCAAGTCTTCATTGGTCTTTTGGCACAAAGGGAGGGAGGGAGGAAGGAAAGAGAGAAGGAAGAAGGAAGGAGAGAAGAAACAAAGGAAGAATTTTTAAGTACCTACTAAGACTACATACATTCATGAAATTGTATTGGGGTTAGGGGTAGGGGAGGTTGTGCATGAATATGCTACTAAGTTTGAAAAGTCTTTGAAAGACATTTGATGAAACGATGACTGACAAGCGATCTTATTTGATTCCCCTTGGCTGCGGGATTTCATTATACCCTCTGGGTCTAGTATGAATGCATTGAGCTTGCCGAAATGGGAAGCTTTTCCAGAAATCTGAGCATGTGGCGATCTAGAATGCCACCGATGAGAAATCACATTAGAGGGAAGGAGGGGTCTCAAGTTTGACCAGGTTCTCCTCCCTTTCACTAACTTACTACCTCCATTTTGACCATCTTTGAAGAGTTTGGAAGCTGAGGAATGCTTTATTTTTATTCTGAACTCAAGAAACATCCAAACAAAATGGGTATTTCCATATGCACAGGGAAGGAGGACCACACACAAAACTGCAAAACTATAACATCAACTTGCTTTTCTTTTAGAGTACCTAATAAGTTGGATGGGTAATTTTCAAAGCTATTAAGTCTGTCCATGCTCGTGGAAGTCATTATTCCACACCTTAGCCAGCAATTGAAGTGAGGTATCCTGGGAATGATTGATGGAGGAGGGGAAGGAGTAGGGGCCTAAGAGTGGACAGGGCTTGCCTGAGCTCTGGACACCCATGCTCCATATTGATTGATGGGATAGAGAAGATTGCAAAGGATAAAAAACAGCAGCCTGAGCAGCCAAATCCATAGCAAGGAAACAAGGACTGAGTTGATATTAAGGTCAAGACCCTTCAGAAGAAAGTTGGGCAGAAGGGAACTTAAGGAAGAGACAAATGTTCTGTAACTATTGAAGTCCAAGATTAATGACAAGAACCTTTGTCTGTGAAATCATTAACCTTTACATCCGTTGCAATGCTCCATCTCCATACCATGGATTCTCTTTGTAGGGCTTTATACGAAATGCCCTTTGAAACACTTACGAAATTGCTGTATTGTTTTCAGGGGCACGGGAAAGTGTGGGTTTTCTCAATCAGGGGATATGGAATAAAGGACCCTTCAGGAAGCCAGGGGGATTGGTGGCCACAAGAAGCCTGTCTCTGATCTAAGACTTCTCTGACCTTGTATGCTATAGAAGTGACATAAAATCCTAAGACAGGGTCTCTCCCCTGGCACGGGCCTCAAGAAGCCTAAACTCTTACCAAGGAGGCCAGATCTAGTAAAGAAACTACACATAAAACCACATCGTGAGTAGTAGCATCCAAACTATCATCTGTATACGTATGTATGTATGTATGTATGTATGTATGTATGTATGTATGTATCTAATGGGTTGTGGAGGGCAGCACAAAGAAATATTCTATACCGGTCGAGGCCATTCAAAAGAGACCTTTTCAGAGGAGGAAACTGAGGATGATAGTGAGTGGCAGTGGTTACAATAAATGGATGGAGCTCTCATGACAAATGGGCACCATCATGACTGCTCAAATATATTTGAAGTCAACATAGTGATTCTGTGCCATCTTTCAACTGTGGCAATAAACAAGACTCTGTGTTGTTTCTTTGGGACTGTGTCTATGGAGATGAAGGTGTGAGGCAATGAACACTAGGTTTGGAGTAAGAAGACCTTGTGTCCACTTGTACCACTGACATTTACTAGGGTTTGGGACCTTGGCCAAGTCAACTTAACATCTGTGATTCTCAGTCCCCATAGAAATGGGAGCTACGATTATCATTTGAGAGGAAGTCCCTATCCCAAGGAGTCTCTCCTTAGATGAGGGACTATACAAAATAATTCGTGGAAGTTAGCATTTCTTGTAGGCCCAGCTCCACTAGTTCAATGATAGATACAGCAACTGCAGTTGGAGGAGGGGTGGGCAGAGAGAGGAGGGCTGAGAATCACAGTTTGACGATGGCTAAGTTTGGTTTTATTGGAATCATGGACAACCCCTAAAGTCAGGCTATCCTTTTATGGAGTGTATGCCTTGGCATATGCTGTCATCACCATCATGGGAACCCTTGAAAGAGTCATCTTCTTTGGCATCAGCCCGCATGTCCAAATTTCCATGCACTTTTTCTCATGAAATTTTAAATTTGTAAGATTTTTGTTTTTCCAGATGCTGGGGGATTCCTTGGCCAAGCACAACACTATTTCCTTTGCTTGTGTGGAATAAAAATGCTGTTCTTTCTGCTGTTTGCCACCCTGAGTGCTTCCAGTTGGCTTCATGGTATATGATTGCTATGGTATATTATGTTACCCAGTGTTCTATCCTATCTCTATGTCGCAGACATAGAGCTATTGGTCCAACTATTGGCTGCATTCATCTTCCTGGGAGGTTTGATATTTCTATTTAACTTCTTTAACTTCAATGTTATCATTAAAAACTTCTGTGATGTTGCCCTCATCTTGGCCTTTTCTTGCTCAGATATACCTAAATGAGTTCCTTTATCTTCCAGATAAATTCCCTGATGATCATTTCACTCTTCTATGCATCCATTGCTGCCATCATTGCTATTCTGAAGATCTACCTGACGACAGGTAAATGAAAATCCTTCTCCTCTTTGATTGCTCTCAGCCTCTTTCATGGGACCCTTAATTTCTTGTAGGTTCAGTCCACATTTAGCCACTCTCTGAACCTGGCCTAAAAAGGTATCCATTTCCTACATGTTGATGTTTCCAGGTAAAACCTCATTAGCTGTATATTAAGAAACAGGGAAGTCAGAATTCATGAACTAGCTTCTCTTCTGAGTTTTAAATCCAGTCTGGCCAAGGAACCCACTAAAGGGCACTTGATCGATATTTTCCTTTCATCTAATAGAATGTGCCTTTGGTAATGTCTAATAGAAAGGATTCTTGGTAAATATTTTCTTCTGGTCTAATATGAGTTGACAAGCCCTGAGTTCGGGTCCCAGCTCTGCCATCAGGATCTTGTGCATGTACCATGGTTACAAATTCCTCACCAAACAAGCATCGGTTGCCATTACAATAATCTGTGATGATAAAATCTTCTTGAGACAGCTCAAACTGGATGTCTGAGATGGTGGCTGTCTGAGACTCTTCCCCGTCAACCTCAGGGCACATTTAAGAGCCCCAGACATAACACTTAGCAGCAATATGACTTGAATCAAGTCGCTTAAATTTTCTGAACCTGTTCCTTGTCTCCTCAGAAAGATGGCAATAAGAGTTGCTGTGAAAAAATCCATTGGAGACCCCTAAAGCTCTCTAGAGATGTGAATAATTCTTATCATTAAAATTCCTCTTTGACAGCTGGCCTGTCTTTATATTTTATGCATTCGTCATGTCTGTATTTTATGTTTGAGGAACCAGGAGATGTTAGTGAGAATACCCTGAATAAGATTTCAGCTCCTCTGGATATAGGATCTGAGATTAGCCAGTCTAATACCCTCATTTGACAAATGGCTAAACTGAGGCATAGAAAAGTGAAATAACCCTTTGCCCAGGGTCAAATAGTAAGTTTCTCAGGTGGGATTTGAACTCAGGTCTTCCTAATTCTACATCCAGCGCTCGATGTACTATACACTGCCTTGCTCTCAGGCTGAGAAGTTTGGATTTTGTCTTGAAGGTAACAGGGAGATTTTTCATCAGGAGAGCAATATAGTTATCTCTCTATCTTAGGAAGATTATTTTTTATTTTTATTTTTTAGGATGATTACTTTAGATTGATGAAGAGATAAACATTATTAAGGGCCTACCATGCACAAGATATTGGCTATAAAAACAAAAATGACAGTTCTGCCTTCAAGGAGCTTACCTTCTATCAGTTTATGATGTGTATACTGAGACGAATACAAAAAGTATCGACAAAGTCATTTTGAGTCAGAGGTGAGGAGAGAGCACATTCCATGCATTGGGGAAGGATGCCATCACATAGCGAACAGATGGTAGTCCATTTTGCCTGGACAAATAGTGTATTAAGGGGAGTAATATGAAAAACAACTAAAAAGGTAAATGGGAATCAGATTGTATAGAGATTTCAATGACAGGCTGAGGTGGTTTTTTTCTTAGAGGAATTAGAAAGCTATGGAAGATTATTGAGTACAAGAACAACATTGTCAGATCGGTGTTTTAGGATTATCCATTTGTCATCTGTGGGGGAAGATAGGCCAAAGTCAGCAGAGACTGTAGGAAGTAGGAAGACCAATTAATTAGGAGGTTATCATAATAGAATAGGTAAGAGGTGATGAGGCCCTCAACTAGAAAAGTGGCTATATGAGAAGGGGAGCAGAGAGTTGAAAAATATTGTATAGGTGGAATCAAAACTTGGCAGCTGATTGGAAATGGCCTGGGGACAAGGATCACTATAAATCTGGAAACTTGGGTCACTAGGAGGTTGGTGGTTGCCTTAACAAAAATAGGGAGATTTGGAAGAAAAGTAAGTTTTGGGAAAACATACGATGAGTTCAGTTTTGGACATATTGTTGAATTTGAGATACCTTTTGGTGGAAATAATTGAGTAAGCAGATAGTAATGTCAGGAAAGATTAAGATTGGGCATGTAGGTTTGGAAATTATTTGCATAGGAACCCATGGGAGATCCTTGAGACAAAGGGTAGAAAATAGACAAGGTCCGAGAAGAGGTTTGGGGAAGGTGCCCATTGTTAGGGGACAGTACATGGGTGATGATCCAAAAAAATGGACCAAGGGGAAGTCCAACAATTACTAGAAGAGAACAGTGTCCTAGATGTCAAAGAAGATGGTATACAAGATGAAGGGATAGTTGAGAGGGTCAAACCAAAGAGCGGTCAAGAGACACGATGATTGATGAAAGGCCATCATATTGGGAAGGTCAAAAAACCACTGGTAACATTGGAGAGAAGATTCAAAAGAGTTCTGGTGTTGAGGCACCGTGTAAGAGCTCAGGTCTGGTCATAGATTGAGCCCTAAGATTGAGCATACACTGAACCCTAAGCCAAGCTACCCATTGACCACTAAGAATAGCATCTATTTAATGTTCTAAGGTTTGCAAAGCACTTTCCAGATACGATCTTATTTTCACTTCCCTACAACCCTGTGGTGTGTGTGCTACAGGTTTTATTATCCCCATGCTACTGATGAAAAAACTGAGGCTTGGAGAGGTTGTGTGATTAGCTCAGAGTCACATAGCTATTAAGTGCTAGATATGAAATTCGAACTCGGGTCTTCCTGATTCTAAACCTATATTCAATGCTGTCTCTGGCTCAAAGAGCATTATTCCCAACTGATTCCTAACCACAGCCAAAGACCAGTTCTTAACTCCATTCCCAAATGCAGTCTGAACCTAGACTGTAGCCATAAACTGAGTTTTAACCAAAGCAGTAGAACCCTCACTCTAGACACAGACTGGGCCATGTTCCTGTCCCCTGACTGCAAAATAATCCCTCACTCTAGCCCCATACTAACTCCCAGCCTAGTTCACAGACTTACACCATAACCTTGGCCTCAAATTGTCAACTGATCTCAGCCTTAGGCTGATGCTGATGCCTAAACCCAGCTGAAGGGTAATCCCCCAAACCAAGCACTGCATGACCCCTAGTACCATATAATATATATATATATATATATATGTATATATGTAATATAATATTCATTTTTATATTAATTTATAACCTAAGCCAGAAACATGGCAATAACTCCAGTCATAGACCAACCCCAAACATACAATGATCCCAAATTCCTAAGAATGTAAACTGAGCCCTAATCCCAAACCTACTCTGGCCACTAATTGTGATCCTAGAACGAACTCTAACCCTAGCCCCAGACCGTGTTTACAAAATGCCAGAATTACAGAATTTCAGGGTTGGAAGGGACGTCCGTGGCCATCTAGTTCAACTTCTGCTCCCCAAATATCTGTCCTTCAAAACACCCCCAAAGTGATGATCCAGTCTTTGCTTGAAGTTTTTCCAGACACTGAAAAGCAGCACTACATTGTAGATGTAGAGCTGGTCTTAAAGCCAGAAATATCTACGTCCTGCCTCTCACATATACTGACTGTGTAACCCTGGGCAAGTCACTTATCTTCTCAGTACTCTAGAGAGCTCTCTTGAGTCTCTAGGTTGTAGAGAATGTGCCAACCTACATTGGTAGAAGGAGTTTTCTCACCTAGGAGTTCATAGGTCCAGTCTCTTTCCTTCTCCTTTCCTCATATCAAGACTATATTTTCATCTCTGTAGTTGCTACAGAGTCTCATGGTCCAAGCAAAACAAGTCTAATGTTTCTTTTCTCTTTCCCTCTATAGGTTAAACGTCCCCAGTTTCTTCACCAGCTTTGTCCTCTCTGGAAGCTCTCCAAATTAACCACGTCATTCTTAAACTGTGGTACCCAGAAGTGAACATAATATCCCAGATGTGGCCTGACCAGGTCACAGTACAGATAGCTTTTTATTCCTGGGAGCTATAATTCTTCTGATGTAGTCTAAAATCTCATTAGCTTTTCTTGACTGCTGAGTCACACTGTTGACTTATACTGAGCTTGCAGTCTACCCATAGCCCTCAGATCTCTTTTTCAGACAAATTCTTCTCTAAACATACCTCTTCCAATCCTTTAAAAAATTTTTTTAAACCCTTAACTTCTGTGTATTGACTCCTAGATGGAAGAGTGGTAAGGGTGGGCAATGGGGGGGGGGTCAAGTGACTTGCCCAGGGTCACACAGCTGGGAAGCGTCTGAGGCCGGATTTGAATCTAGGACCTCCCGTCTCTAGGCCTGACTCTCAATCCACTGAGCTACCCAGCTGCCCCACCTCTTCCAATCTTGAATATGTGAGAACATTTTGGGGAACTCAAGTGTAAGACTTCCTACTTATCCCTGTTGATTTTCATCTTATTAGGTCTGTCCCAATATTCTAGCTCACCAAGAACTTTTTGAATACTCTCTTCCAGTATATTAGCTATCTCTCCCATATGTCCCCTGAAAATTTGATATGCCTAACATCTTTGCCTTTATGTAAGTCACTGATAAAAATGTTAAACAGTGCAAATCCCTGGGACAGTTCACTGGACACCAGCCCAGTTGATATCACTCAAACTTTAAGTATCCTTTCAATCAGTTCCAACTTGAACCATCTTTTCTAAGGGCATTACACAGAATATAGGCTGTCAAATATTTTGCTAAAACCTAGATAAACACTAGGTCTGGCACTCCCCTGGTCTACTGCTTTAGTAAGCCTGTCCAGAAAACTAGAAAAAAAGAAGGTGAATTTGGCATGATTTGCCATTGATGGCTCTTTATAATCACTGTGTCCTTTCTTAGATGTTCACTAACCATCTAGTGATGTCATTTTGCCTAGAATCAGGTTAAGATCACTGGCCTAGAGTTTGCAGGATTCATTCTCTTTTCCTTTATTAAAAAATTGAGAGAACAATGAAACTGCTCCCCTGTCTTGTAGCCTTTCTCTTGTTCAGCAATCTCAACCACCAATTCTTTTAGTACCAGGAGATACGGTTCTTCTGTGGCCAGGAGACTTGAGTTCATTAAGAAGAGCTAAGTACTCTCTTACTCTCTCCTTGCTTATTATATTAGCTGTCTTTGTTCTGTCCTTTCTAGCCCACAGATCATTTTTCTCTTTGGAGGAAGAAAATAGATGAAAAATAATAACTGAGCTGTTCTCTTCTCTTCTTTCAGCTGTCATCATCCCAGCCACCACGAACAACAGCTCTAGCCTTTCTTTGACTGTCCACTTTTCTCTAATGCAGTGTAAACAACTCTTTTTGATGTCTTTAGCTCTTGCCAGACTCAATTCATTCTGAAATTTAGCATCCCTGACATTGTCCTTATGCTACTGTGCTGTGGTTTTGTATTCATCTTCTTTACCTGCCCTTACTACCAACTTTTGTACAATTTTCTAAGGATCTTAGTTGGTTGGTGAGTTCCTTTGGCATGCACATTAGTCTCTTTAGACAACTCTTGTTTTTATTCTTTATCAGAATTATTTCTCTTTGTGCCTCCTGAATTTCAAACTTTCCATCTGTCCTTGGCTGACTTTTCCTATAGAATGTTAATCCATGAGTTCCTACCAATCCTTCCTTTGAACCCTTCAAAATTTGTTTTTCCCAGGAATCTCTGAGTGTTCTTTTCTTCATGGTATCTAGTCTGGTATCTATATGCTGAGTAAATGTCAGATTATACTAGGATTTCCTCTTCTCTATTGCAAACTCTAGGTGACAGCTGGAACCTCCCAAGAATCCCATCATTTCTACTTCAGCAATCGGTCCCTTCCAATTGGCAAGAATAAGATCCAGAAACAATATCTCCTTTCTTGGTTCCTTTATCTTATATTAAATGGAAATTATCATTAAGGCAAGTCACGAAGTTATTATGTGTTATTAGCCCACCTCTTTCATGGAGGTTTGCCTGATGTCCCTATCTGACAATGATTTCTCCTTCCTCAAATTAAGATGAATTAGAAGTGATATGATTGTGATGAAATACTGTCGTGCTATGGTTACAGAAAAACTTGGGAAGACTTATATGCCCTGATACAGAGGGAAGTGAGCAGAACAACTTATATAGTAATAGAATATGGTAACTGATCAACTGTGAAAGACTTGGTTATTCTAATCAATATGATGATCCAGGACAATCTCCAAAGGACTTGGCTATCCTTTAGATACCCAAAGGATAAAAATGCTGTCCACTTCCAGAGGAAAAAACTGATGAACTCTAAGTACAATTTGAAGCATATTGTTTTTCACTTTCTTTATTTTTCTTGCCTTTTTTGTGACATGATTAATATAGAAATATGCTTTGCAAGACTTCATATGCATGATGAGTATCATATTATATTGCTTGCCTTTTCAGTAGGTGGCAGAGGAGCTGGAGGGAGGGAGAGAATTTGGAACTCAAAAAAATGAATGTTGAATACATTTTTAATGTTTTAAAAAGATTAATTAGAAGTCTTGTAAGCGATATTTTAAAGATTGTGGAGAATTAAAGATATAGTGCAATATTGGAAAAAGGCAGAAGTGATCCCAATTAAAAAGACAAGAAAATAGAATCTCTAAGCTTTAGGCCAGTGAGCTTAACCCTTAATTCTTGGGAAAATCCTAAATTAGATATTTAAAAGGTAGTTAGTGAACAATAAGAAAAAGAGCATTAGGCCATGGCCAACTAACATTATTTCCTTTTTTTGACAGGGTTACTAAGCTGATAGTACAGGGAAATGCATAGATATAATTTATCTATATTTTAGCAAAATGTTTGAAAAGATGAAGAGATGTGGTCTAGGGTATAATTCAATGGATCTAGAACTTGTTGAATGACTGGAATTGAAGAATAATCATGAATGGTTTGATGATGACTCAGAAGGAGGTCTCCAGGGATCTGTGCTATTTAACATAAAGGCACGGAGGACATGCTTATCAGATTTGCAGATGGCACAAATATGGGGAGGCAGAATCAACACATGGGGTAATGGATGCATCAGTTCTAATTGTTAGGAAGTTTTTCCTTATGAGCCCTCCATCTAGTAATATCCACCTACAATTCTTCTATCTTAGTAACCAGTGGAAGGGAAGGGCAGGGACTGGGCAATTGGAGTTTAGTGATTTGCCCATGGTCACACATCTAAGAAGTATCTGAGGTCACATTTGAACCCAGGTCCTCCCACCTGGTCCAGGACTGGTATTCTATCCACTATGCTGCCTAGCTGCCCCATAACTGCATTTGAGTATAATTGGATAAGCAAAAGAAAAAAATCACCATGAAAGCTTTCCTCAATACAGCTATGTTGTAAGGATTAGGTATAGGTACTGGATCTGTGACTTAATTGATAAAAGACATTCCCAGATGAGGAAACTCCATCTACCAATATAGGTTGGCACCTTCTCTGCAAGAGAAGATCTTAATTTTTTAGAGAGTTGTTTAGAACACTGAGAAGTTAAATGACTTGCCCAGAGTCACACATCCAGGGTATATCAGAAGCAAGATTTGAACTCAGATCCCCCTAGCTCTCCAGGAGTAGATTAGAATAATTTAGTTTTTAAGAATGTAACTTTTTAAAATACTACTTTTAAAAATTAACAAGCATGAATTCTCCTTCCTTCCCAACCTCCCAATGGGAAAATAAAAGAGGAAAAACAAAATCCTGGTAACAAATATGCACAATCAAGCAAAAAATAGCTCCTACATTGGCCACATCCAAAATCCTTCTGTTTCTTGGGTGGGTAACATGTTTTTCATCAGTCTTTTGGGATGATATGAATTAAACAGAGTTCTTAGATCTTTCAAAATTGTTTGTCTCTATACTGTTGTTGAATAAGTTTTCTCCTGACTCTGCTCACTTACCTTTATGCAAGTCTTCCTAGGTTTCTCTGAAACCATCCCTTTCATCATATGTTACAACACAATAGTATTCCATTTCACTTATATTCCATGATCTCATTAGCCATTCCCCAATTGATGGGTACTGATTATTGACTGCTATAAAATAACCTAAATATTTTGTACATATAGGTCCTTTTCATTTTTCTTTGATCTCCTTAGAGTGTAAATCTAGTAGTAGTAGCAGCGGTAGTACTGGTCAAAGGGTATGCAATTTAGTGACTTTTTGGGCCTACTTCCAAATGGCTTTCCAGAAAGGCTGGACCAATTCCCAGCTCCACCAACAGTGCATTAGTGTGCCTGTTTGCCAGCAGCCCCTCCAACATTTGTCATTTTCTTTGTCATCTTTGGCAATCTGACGAATGTGAAGTGGAACTCAAAATTGCTTTAATTTGCATTTCTCTAATTATTTGTAATTTGGAGCATTTTTACATATGGCTGTGGATAGCTTTGATTTTTTTTTTCATTTGAAAACTACCTGTTCATCTCCTTCTATCATTTATCGATTGAAGAGTGGCTCTTATTAAGTAAGAAGTATTTGTAATTAGCACATATCTTGCATGCAAATTGGAAACACTAAGTTGTTTTTGAAAGTACTTAACAAAAAGGACCGGACTCAATAGCATTTAGACCTGGAAGGGACTTCAATGATTACCTAGTCTACCTCTCCAGCCCCATTTCACTGGAGGGAAATAAGACCCAGAGAGGTAAGGTCATTTACTCAGGGGTTAATCAGTATGCAAAGGCAGATCTTCTGCCCCCAAACCCAATGGTCTTTCTAACTGGTGTTCTGAATCTAGGGCCTGTTAACTGAAAAATATATACAAATATCAATGACTACATTTCAGTATAATTGGTCCCCTATGTATTTCCTTTTATTTGTTTACAGGCCCAGTTCTGAGAAGGGATCCATAAACTTCACCAGCCTGCCTCAGGCATCCAGGACACAGAAAAGGTTAAGAACTCTGAGGCTCATACATCATTTTGCTTCAATGGCTGGCATTCAGCTTTAAGGTGAGTTAACATTCACCCTCTCAATCTTGATTACGGTGTTAATTTGTTTATCAAACTGATTTTTCACATTTGGTGGAAAAGCTATCAGTCCAGCTCGGGTCCCCATGATCATATATTCTGTCAATCTAGCTTTTTCTTGTGAAAGGATTTTTTGTTTGTTTATTGGGGGGGGGCAAGTGAAGAGAAAGCTCCATTTTTATGCAATTAATTCACTGTGGCAGAAGGCTGGGGAAGGGAGGGGACGGAGGGGGACTTTTAATTGCCTCTTTTCTTAGAAGCCTTTGATGCTTCTCAGGGATCCAACTCCCTGGCCCAGGAAACTGGGAAGACCTATGCAGCTCCCCAGGCACTGGGGAAATGTCTGTGTCTAAATGCCAAGGAATAGGAAGAATTGTCTTTGCTTCCTGGGGAGACCAGAGCACCGATGCTTTAGGCCGAGGGAAAGGCAGCCCGGCACGCACTGCTACAGTCTGCCTGGCTTTGCTCATTTCATCTAGGGAACAGATCACTAAGACCTTCATCCATTGTCTCATTTTTCCTGGGCATTTGGCCTTTCCCAGAGGAGATTTGTAAGTCCGGGAACAATTGTTCAATTGGTATTTGACATCTTAAAGCCTGTTTGTTTGTTTTTAAGGCAGTTTTAAAAAGCCGAAAATTGAGGCAGCTGCCTTCACATATCCACCAGCAACTTAGGAAATCTATGTAAGGCTCTATTGCGCTTTCCCCTGGGGAAGGTGAGATGGGGACACAGTCGCTATCAGAAAAAAGACCGAAAAATTAGAGCCTGCTGATTTAATGGAAAGAGGTTTGGACTTAGGACTGAAAACCCAGGGTTTGAGCCAAAGCCCCAAAACATCTTCGGACCAGGTGACCTCGGACCAGGTGACACTTTCCCCTGGTGGAGCTTCTAATTGCTCATCTGTAAAATGGAGAGAATAATACTCCAAGAGCTTCCCCTATGGGAGTGCTGCGTGTTGTGAAGGAAACCAATTCACAAGCTGCACATTGATATAGAAACAAGAGCTGCTGCGATAAGGATTCTTTCAATCCCTGGAAAAAGAAGATGCCTCACCATTTGTAGTAGGCATGCAGAGTAACAAATGTTTGGGTTGGTTTCTGTTCTGTTCTTATTTTCCATAGGAAAAAAACAAAACTCGACCTGGACAATATTACTAGCTTTACCTGTGTGGCCTTGTGCAAACTCCCTTCTCTTGGTCTCAGTTTCCTCATCCGTTGAAATGAAGGATAAACTAGATCAGGGGCTCTTAACCTGGGGCCCATGGACCTTGGGTACATGGATAGGTTTCAAGAGGTTCATGAACATGGATGGGAAAAAGTTAGATCTCTGTTTTCCTTAACCTGTAGTTTCCTTTGACATCCTATGACTTTTACTTTATATATTTAAAAGCATCATTCTGAAAAGGGGTCATCTATAGGCTAAAGGGTCCATGACACAAAAGAGGTTAAGGATCCCCGGACCAGATAATCTCTAACAGGCTCCCTATCTCCACAAACATTGATTTTGTTGTCTCATAATTGGGTGCAATTGTGGAGATTGAGATGAAGATGAAGGAAAAATTTCCAAACAACTGTGGCTATCCACAAGCAGAGAAGGCTAATTCAGGAAGTAATGAGCTCCCCCTCACTGGATGACTTCATGCAAAGGCTATATGCCCACTTGCCACATATACTACAGAGGCGATTCTTATTTATGTATGGATTGGATAAAATGGGCTCAGATTCCTTCCAAATCTGAGCTTCTGTGATTCTAGACATAGTTGGATGACTTGGGACAGAGATAAGTCAAGTATCAGTAAGTCGAATGCAAATTCTTTTTTAGAAATAAATGACTGCATTGTGTGTGTGTGTGCATGTGTATGTGTGTGCATGTATGTGTGTGAAAGAGAATGTGTGTGCACATATGTGTGATTGCATGGATAATGCATACAATTTCTGGATTCCCAGCCTGGAGTGAGCTCATTTATGAGAGACTTAGCCTGTTGGTAAGACATTGTTGGGGATATCCTGGGAGAGTACCTTTCAAGCATGCTAGAAAAGAATTCATGTGGAAAGGTTTAGGGGCTGGTGTGGCTGGATTTAGTGGACTTAAAGCTCAACAGTGTGATATGGCAGCCAAAAAAGCTAACACAATCTGAATTTTCATAAAAGCACAAGGCCCAGGTCAAAGGAATCCATAGTCTGATTATTTTATGCTCTAGTCAGAGCACATCTGGATGCCTCAGAAGACAGGCTTCAGAGCTGCTGTAGCTCGAAGGGTTTCTTCCTGTGTTGCTAGCTCTCTGGTAATGAGCTTTACCATACTTAGGCTGCTCCTTGATTGGCCAGACACACAAGCCAACCCTAGGACTATGTTTAAAACCTTTCTGACTTGGTAGGATCTGCCAGACTTCAATGCTGCTGGTAGAGCCTTTGGGTACCTCTGTGCTCTATTCTGGCCATATTAGAAAAGACATTAACAGAATAAAGAGCATCCAGAGAAAGCTGGTGAGGACACTCTAAACTGATATATATATGAAGGAGTGAAGGGATAAGGGATGTGAGGAGCAGGAATGCACATGACAGTGGACTCTTCTCACAAAGATACGAAATGGAGTTGAGGAGGTAAGAAGTCAGGCTATCCAAAGTCCAATTCCTTAAAACCCCATCTGCTCAAGACTGAGAAGACCCATCCCGATAAGCTATCCCCATAAAAGGATATAGGATATGCAGGTAGATAGGATTAGGACAATTCTTGTTGTGATTGGTTAAACCCCAATCCTTGTTTTGATTTACTAAATACTGCTCCAATGAGGAAAACTGAGTTCATAAATTGTGCATTCTGATTAGCTAGCTTTCTAGGTAGGATTGTAACTCTCAAGTAACCAGCCATCAGTGAATGAAGGGAGGGACCATTTTTGCCTCAGGGACCAGGATAAAAGGGAAGCCTGTGAGCCTCCTCACTTTGTTGTAACATTTGCAACACTAGCTAGTGAGTGCCCATTCTTAGGAACATGAAGTTAATTAATACAATAAAAATAAGTAAGGCTTTGGCACTGACACCAAGTTCAAGATTCAACTTGGCTGGACGAGTGAAAGGGACTTAATAGCTGCCTTCAATATTTTTTAAATTTAATTAATTAATTTAGAATATTTTTCCATGGTTACATGATTCATGTTCTTTCCCTCCCCTCCATCCACCCCACTCCCACAGCTAACAAGCAATTCCATTGGAGTTTACAGTGTCATTGATCAAGATCTATTTCCATATTATTAGTATTTGCACTGGGGTTATCTTTTAGAGTCTACATCCCCAATCATATCCCCATTGGACCATGTGATCAAGCAGTTGTTTTTCTTCTGTGTTTCTGCTCCCGCAGTTCTTTCTCTGGATATGGATAGCGTTCTTTCTCATAAGTCCTTCAGAAATGTCCTGGATCATTGCATTGCTGCTAGTAGAGAAGTCTATTACATTTGATTGCACCACAGTGTATCCATCTCTGTGTATAAAGTTCTCCTGGTTCTGCTCCTTTCGCTCTGCATCCATTTCTGGAGGTCATTCCAGTTCACGTGGAATTCCTCCAGTTCATTATTTCTTTTAGCACAATAGTATTCCATCACAAGCACATACCACAGTTTGTTCAGCCATTCCCCAATACAATGACATCCCTTCATTTTCCAATTTTTTTGCCACCACAAAGAGCACGGCTATAAATATTTTTGTACAAGTCTTTTTCCTTATTATCTCTTTAGGGTATAAACCCCACAGTAGTATGGCCTGCCTTCGTTACTTGAAGGGCTTTCATGTAGGAAAGGACAGAACTAGGAACAATAGGTAGATGAAGTAGAGAGACAAATTTCACCTTGATTTAAGGCAAAACTTTCCAAGAATGAAAGTTAGTTCAGAGTGAAATGAGCTGCCTTGAGAGGCAATGATCTACCTGTCAATAGAAATCTATTTATCAGGAGTTGCTTAAAAGACATACTTGGTTAAATTTGGATTGGACTAGATGGCCTCTGAGATTTTTTCCAACTTTAGGAGTCAATTCATCCCTAGCAAGGAACTATAAATTACAGAATGAACTGTAAATCCTGTATCCTCACCAGCATAACACTGGACCTCAATTATCATTTAACTTGGTCTTAAATAAGCAAGACTTATTACTCCTTTGCCCATCCTTGTCTTTTTAAAAATATAGCTCTGATTGTTGGTGGAGGATAACCCAAGTAACCAATCTCTTCCTTTTCCAATGTTTTATGTTGAGGTTGAGTCAAATGTAGGCCGATCCTACTGGGCTTTGAACGTGGGTCTAGGGAAGCCTTATATATGTCTAACATTTCAAGGACCAGCCTTAGCCAACTGTAGTAATGCTCCTCAACAGAGAGCTGGCAAACCAGGGAGAAACCCTTTGGGCTACAGAAATTCTGAGGCCTGTCCACTGAGATATGGAGAGATTAGGAGCTGAATATGGAAGCAGGAGCATGAAAACCAAGGGATGCTGAGTCTTTTGAAGTATTGCAGTATGTGCCTAGCCCAGTGTTCCTAAAGACTGTCTTATTCAGTAAAAGCCAGTGAAAGCAGGTGGGCCAAAAGCTCTGGGACCCCCTTGACCTCAACAAAGTGGTTGCTACTCTGAAAAAGTAGAAACCTGGTCTGAGCTGGTAGATTTGTCTATCCAGGGCAAAGCCTCTAGGTACTCTATGATGGCAATACACAGTGCCTAGGGCAAAATTGGCCTGCTTCATGCTCCCCATAGTACCTTTTCTTTTTCCTTTCTAAAACCCCTACTTTCTGTCTTAAGGGCTAGGCAAGCAGGGTTAAGTGACTTACCCAGGGTCACACAGCTAGGACGAGGCCAGATATTTGAACTCAGGCCCTCCTATCTCCAGGTCTGGCTCTCTATCCACTGTGCCACCTAGCTACCCTTGCCTCTTCTTTTTCCTAGAAATAAAGGACATGAGGATTCTCTCCTAGTTTTTCCTTCCTTAGCTGCTAACTATCATTACTTTAGTAGGGCTTTAATATCAGTGAGAAAAATATTTTCTTGACTTTATAGGTGAAAGAATGGAAGTATATGGAGGAAAAATGACTTGTTCAAGGGTATATCACTTAGGAGTGTTCAAGCTAGGATTTCAACCTAGGCCTCCTTCCTCTATTGGCTTTTAACCGAGGTCCTTTGACTCCCAATCCAGGACCCTCTCTGCTGTACCATTCATCCGTATTGTACTAAACACTTCTCCCAGTGGTACTTAGATAGGAGAGTCTGAAAGACCAATAGCCTTTGAATTAAAAAAACCCAGTGTAATCATAGAATGCAGCGAGAGGTATGGTGGCTAGGGATAGGGAGATGATGTTCTACTGTGATGAGGCTACATTTAGAGTACTATGTTCAGTTTTAGGCTCTACATTTTTAACAAGGACATTAGTAATCTGGAGAGTGCCCAGAGGGAGGACAAGCAGGATAATGAAGGGACTCAAATCTGTTCCATATCAGGATATATTGGAGGGATTGAAGATATTTAAGCCTGGAGAAGAAAAGATAGGAGGGGAATCTTTTTTAAATTAAATTTTAGTTTATTTTTCAATTAACAAGCATTTGCTTTTATCTCATTATCACCTCCCCCTCCAGTTTGTAATGAAAAAGAAAATATTAATAAGCAAACAAACCAAATTCCCACTTTGGCCATGTCCAAATAGGCATGCTTCATTCTGCATCCTGAATCCATAGCCTCTCTCCAGGACGTGGGAAGCATGCTTCATCAGTTCTATGACATCATGGTTAGCCACTGCCCTGATCCTCAGAGATCATAAAGCTTTTGAAGTTGTTTGTCTTTAAAGCGTTGTTGTTATACAAATTGTTCTGATTTTGCTCACTTTGCTCTGCATCGCTTTCTTTGAGACCACTGGGAGAGAGAGATCCTTCAAGATAGTTGTCCTGATGCATTTAAAAGGCTGTCATGTTGAAGAGGGATTAGATTGGCTCTAGTTGGCCCCAAAGGGAAGAACTAGGAGCAGGAGGTGGGATTGCAGAAAGGAAAATTTAGGCTTATTAAGAAAACCTTCCAAACAATTAGAGCTTAGCTCAAAGTGGAATGGGCTGCCTCCCTGGGAGGGTGTCATTTTCCCATCACTGAAGGTCTATACTTGTCTGGTCTGTGGTATGGAAAAAACATTTTTTCAGGTATGAGTTGAACTGGATAGCTTTCTGAGGTCTCTTCCAACTCTGAAATTGTATAAAATGTCACTTCCTCCTTGAAGCCTTCTGGGATTTCCTTTGATTGGTTACAGTCTCCCTAGAACCTTATGTATCACTTAGCACCTCACTTGTGAACTTATCAAGTAATAATGTTGTGTTTTATAGGCAGCTATGTTGGTGTCTATTCCCACTCCATCACCCTGACCCCTAGCCCTTAATATGATATGAATTTGATGAAAGCAGGGGAAATGTCTTATTTCAACTTTGTATCTCTCTCAGTTCCCAGAACAGATGAGTATTGTGCCACCCCTCAGAGGTTTTGACTTTGAGGAGTTAGAGATAGAAACAAGTAAGGTCATATTTACAGAGCAAGGTAGGGATATGTGACTACATAGCTATAAATCATGAAGCCTTTAGTCTTTAGAGAACATCAGATAGGCTAATTAACAGATAGTTAATGGCGGGTGTAATCAGGATAGGCTGTTTGAAGAGGTGGCATTTGAATCCAATTTTGAAGGAAATAAGGGACTTGAATTTGTGAGGGAGAGAAAAGGAAACTACCAGTCATCCTGGAATAGTGAAAAATGTATTGGACAATGAATCCGGAAATCTAACTTTTAATTCCAGATCTGAGGCTAACTTCCTGTGCCTTAGTTTCCTCATTTATACATTGGGGAAGGTGTACTAGATGATCTTTATGGTATCTTCTAGTGTTGACATTCTAATTGTTATTTTTCTTTGTGTCTTCCTCTGATTCCTCATGTGACAAATTATAGAGTTGGACCAACATGACCTCTCAGGTCTCTTCCAATTTCAGTCTATTGTGTCTATGGTGCTATCCAGAGAGGCAACATGGTATAAAGGATAGAGCTGATTTCACAACCAGTTCAAGGTTTGCCTCTGATCCATACCAGCTGTGTGACTGGGCAAGTCACTGTCCCTCTCAGTGACCCAGGCAACTCTGTAGGATGATATATTGCTGATGCCTACCTTCCTTGGCAAGGATAATTTCATCATCTAAAAGTTCCCTGCTCCAGTGAAGTCACAGGTTCAGCTCACATCTAAGGAATGAAATAAGTTTTTAAGGCATTTAAGTGCTTACATTGTGCTAAAAGCTGGGGATACAAATAGGAAAAAAGACAGTTCCTGCCCTCAAGGAGCTCACACTCTAATTGGGGGACACATCACATAAGAAAGAGGTGAGTAGAAAAGCCCAGAAGCCCTGATTTTTTAACAAAGGGGCAGCTGGCTTCAAGGCCCAGGGGTCTTGAGGTTGTCCGTACATCAGAAGAGAGTATCAAGGGTCTTCAGAATGTAGAGAGAGGGTACACAGAAAGGCCAGGAGAGCCTTAGGATGCAGCAGCAGGGCTAGTGATAAGGTGTGATGGTCCTTTATCTCACTGGAAGGAAGAGTTGGTGACTCTACTCTCATCCAAGCTATGCCAACAGTGAAGCAACCTAGATGGGTTCTGAGAGGGCCTGGTCCAGGAGTAAGGGACAAGGAGGTTAGCATAGGGGAAGGGCACCCATGGCTTACTTTGGGGAGTTTGTTTTACCTCAACAGTGCTCTTTTTGCCTCCATATTCACCAGTCCCATTACCTTCTCTTAAGCAGGGACAGTAAAGAAAGGGAACCCAAAATTCCCACTAGAATTTGTCTTCTTGGGAATCACAGAAGACACTGCTCTGCAGGGTTCCTTTTTTTTGGTTTATTCCTTGTTATTTGTTTAGTCACTGTAATGGGGAACATGGTTTTGATCACCCTGATCTAGACCAACTTCTGTTTCCACACCCCCATGTACTTCTTCCTCATCAGCCTCTACTTCTGCTTCTCCTCTCTCACAGTACTGAAGATACTGGCTGACTTCTTGTCAGAACACAAAGTCATTGGATTCCTGGTATGTGTGGCAGAAATGAACCTGTTCATCATTTTTGCCTTGGCTGAGTGCTACTTCTTGGCCTCCAGGGCATAGGACTGCTATGTTGCCATATGCAATCCTTGCTCTATTCTGTCATTGTGTCTTCGAAGATCTGTGTCCTTTGGGTGATTGTGTGCTATGTGGCCTTGTCTCACTTTGTGAGTTCTTAATCTTTGCTCTTGGATGTTTCATCCAGATGAGTTCTTTTTTCCATCATTCTGGTCTTCTCTGTGTATATCATCATTGCCATTCTGAGAATCTGATCAACTGAGGGCAAGCACAATGCCTTTTCCATTTGTGCCTCATCTGACTGCTATTAGTATGTTTTATGGGACCATTATCTTCATGTACTTAGAGCCCTGAAAAATGAGTTACTCCCCGAACCAAGATTGTGTGGTCTCTGTCCTCTACACTGTGATTATCTCCATGCTGAACCCCATTATCTATATTCTGAAGAACAAGGAGGTGAAGAATACCCTGTGTAAAGTCTAACCTTTGGGCTTGACTCAGCAATAGGAGAATCTGGGCTCCATTCTCTTTTTGTTTGGATGCCTGTTGTCATATGTTGTCAATCGATTTCCAATAAACAAAACTCATAAAGAGAGCCTGGGCTTCTGAGATACCAAAATTTATGGGATGCAGCTAAATCAGTCCTTAGGGAAAAATTTACATCTCTCAACACCTTCATCAACAAAAAAGAAAAAAACCCAAATCAATGAATTGGGACAAACAAACAAAAAAACCTAGAAAAGTAATCAAACAATTCTCTCAAATCAGCACCAAATAGAAACTCTAAAGATCAAAAAGGAAATTTTAAAAGCTAAAAGTAAAATAAAATCCTAAAATAAATAGCTAGTCTGTTGCGAAAGAAACAGGGACAGAAACAGAGGAAAACAAAATTATTTTTATTCACAACAGAGGAAATAAAAGAAACTAACAAATTATTTTGTCCAATGTATGCCAATAAAACCGATAACTTAGATGAAGTGGGATGAATATTTACCAAAATATAAAATACTCACATTAACAGAAGAAAATACCATAAATGAACTCCCAAAGAAAAGAACTACAGGATTTACAAATGAATTCTATCAAACATTCAAAGAAAAAATGAGTTCTAATATTATATAACCTATTCCCAAAAGTAGGACAAGTAAGGACTCTTAAACTCTCTATGATGCAAATCTGGTCTTAATACCTAAACAAGGCAGAGAAAGCAGAGAAAGAAAACTTTTAGATTAATATTCCTAATGAATGTTGATGCAAGACACAAAATATTAGCAAACAGGACAGAACATTACATTGAAAATATTATAAACTATGCCTAGGTTAGATTTATAAAGGATTTCAAGGTTAGGTCAGTATAAGAAAAATTATAAATACAATAACAAGAATAATAGAAACCATATGATTATATCAATAGATACTGGAAAAGACTTGACAAAACCTACCGATTACTGTTCTAAAAACACTAGAAAGCGTAGGGATAAATGGACTATGAAAAGCCATATGATAAATGCAAATTAAAGCAATCCTGTAGTTCCATCACATTGGCAAAGATGACAAAAATGAAAATGACACCAGAAGAGTTGTGGGCAAACGGTCACAGTGGCAATACTGTTGGTGGAGCTGGAAATTGGTCTAGACCAGTGATGGTGAACCTTTTAGAGACCTTAGAGACTGAGTATCCAAACTGCAACCCTCATGCCTCATGTGAGTCCCCTCCCCTACCCCTATCTAGGGGTAGGGGAGAAATGGTCCTATATTGCTGGTGGGCAGAGAGTAGAGTGATGAGAGAAATGTCCTCAGGCCTGCATAGAGAGGGGGAAGGGTTTACCCTGCTCCTGTTTTCTCAGCTCCCTCTGAGGATCCTTGATGTTATATGGCCCCAATTCGGGTGTAGTTCTTCTTCCTCCACCTCAAGCCTTGGCCTATGAGTGGCCTTAGGTGCCCCTCTCCACAGCTGAGCCAGAACTAGCTTTTGCTCCCTGGAGCCCAGGGACAACCCTACAAATTGAGGCTCCTCTTCTGCCTCAGCTCCAATACAAGGAGGTACAAAAGGCTCAGGAAGTGTCTGCAGCCCCTAGGGCCCTACCCTCTACCCCAGGTGTTTGTTCAGCTGGGTCTGGTCAGTAGGGTGGAGGCCCCAGTGGGGCTTGGTCCATGGGGCCCGCTCCCTGAAGCTGAGACCTTGCTGACCTAACTACCCTTGGGCCTTGCTTGTTGACTAGCTGGGAATGTACCCTGAAGGAGGAGTCTGCACTTCAGTCAGGCCAGTCCCAGCACTCCCTCCCTCCAAGGTAAGAACTTTTTCTCCCACTTCTTTGGCAGACAACTGCCTCACCCTGTGTTTTACTGATTTCTGCCACTTTAAAGTTTACCTTGAAGCCTTCTTTTAAGTTATTTGGGGGCGGGGAACTTGGCCTTATTCTACCATCTTTCTGAGCATGCCTTTTTTCCTGTGGCCTCCTCTCCTCACATTAAGAAAAAACCCTTGCCTTTATTCTTAGAATCAATACTAAGTTTCAATTCCAAGGTAGAAGAGTGCTAAAGACTAGGCTAGTGATGCCAAACTTTTTAGAGATTGAGTTCCAGGCCCTGCCCCCACCCCACCTTCCAGGCTGAGCGCTGGGCCCCTCCCCACCACCAATTGCCAGGCATTTCCGCCCCACCCCCCTTACCACACACAGGGGAGGGAGAAAGTGCTACCATTGGGCTGCTGGGCAGAGAGGGGGTGAAGTGAGGAGGAATGTCTTCAACTAGTGTAGAGAAGGGGAGGGGAACATCTCTGTCCAAGTCCCTCTGTTTTTCTGGTAATAAACTCTGGGGTTGGGGGGAGGGCAGCCATGTGTCCACAGAGAGTGCTCTTCATGCCATCTTTGGCACCTGTGCCATAGGTTTGCCATCACTAGGCTAGGCAGTTGGGATTAAGTGACTTGCTTGGGGTCACACAGCTAGGAAGTATCTGAGGCCAGATGATTTGAACCCAAGACCTCCCATCTCTCTTCTCAATTTCATAGATGCTTCCAGGGGCTTGTGTGATCCTTAATTTGAATCCTTGGTGTTTGAACTGGTTCTTTATATATATTTGCAGTAATATCTCTTTGATGTGGAAACTCTGGACCTACCCCACCCATCCACCCCTTTATAGGAAGTAGAGCCTTTTTTAAAAAACCCTTACCGTCTGCCTTAGAATCAATACTGGGTTAGGCAATGGGGGTTAAGTGACTTGCCCAGGGTCACACAGCTGGGAGGTATCTGAGGCCAGATTAGAACCCAGGACCTTCCATCTCTAGGCCTGGCTCTCAATCCACTAAGTTACCCAGCTGCCCCCCAGTAGAATCTTCCTATTTTGATTTTGTCCTTTGGTTTTAATAGATCTGGGCTTTTTTTTATTTCTTGAAATAATTCGTCCAGGCTTTATTTTTTTAACCATTGATTCTAGGGAGTCCAAGGATTCTTAAATTCTCCTTGACTTGTTTTCCAAGTTAGTTTGTAAAAATATAAATGATCTTATATTTTCTTCTATGTTTTCGGTGTTTTCATCTTGTTCTAATATTTCTTGTTTCATAGAGTCATTGGTATGTGGTTTGTTGTAGTTTTCAGGGAGTCTCATACCACATTCTCTTCTAAGTTATCCATTCTCCTTAAAATTCTTTTCCTCAGAGCTTTTATTTGAGTTTTTTAAAAAATCTTTTATTTAATTTCTTTCAAGTATTCATGTTATTTTTGTGGAAAATCTATTTTTTTCCTTTCGGTCTTGGCTTGCAGTTGTTATGAAGATGTTTTCTTCTAGACTGGATTTTTGAGTATCTCTAGATCTATAATAATTTAAAAAATATTAATGTCTTTAATTTATTCATCTCACCACCTAAATTTAGTTCATGGATTTGGACTTTTTATAGGGTCAGGCTCTGCTCTACTTTTAGGTCCTGCTTATTCTTGAATAATTGGTCATGCTTATTCTTGCCCTGAGACACCTCACTTCTGACCCACCCCCCCACTCTCCCAAGATTAGTCTTGCTTCTTTCCACTTCTCCCTCCTTCTTTGAGGCTTTGAGTGCCTCATATTCAAAGACCTCTATGCTTCCTCAGGCAAGAGTACTAGGAAACTTGGAACCTCTGGGCATCTGAGTTGTCCTGGTTTGAGTACTGCCATAATCCACTAGTTGCTATCACTTTGAGTGGCTTCCATTGTCTACATTGTATTTCCAACCACTCTGGAGCTTTCTCAGGGGAACCCTCTGTTCTTACTAACTCCACACACAGACTTGTGAAGGTTACACACATCTCTGACTGGTATCTGGCCACACTAAGAAGACTGGGATTGTTTATCTGCTGTGGTGTTCTCTTTCTTGATGCCCCCATTTTCTACTACTCCTCTGATATATTGTGTAGTTCTGGATTTGAAAAGATAACCTACTATAGTTTCTCATTGGATTTCTTTCTTTTTTATTCAAAATATTTAATTTTCCCAATTACATGTAATAACAATTTTCAACATACATTTTCTAAAAATATAAGATCCAAATTGTCTCCCTCCCTACCTTCCTTCCCCCTCTCAGATATGATAAGCAATTTAATCTGGGTTACACATGTGTTATCATGCAAAATATTCTTCAATATTGGTCATTTTTATAAGAGAATACTCATATAAAACCCAAACTCCAAAATAAAACCATAAATAAACAAATGTGGCAGATAGTATGTTTTGATCTGTGTTCTGATTCCAACATTCTTTCTCTGGAGGTGGAGAGCAATCTTTTTCATAAGTCCTTCAGAATTGTCCTGTATCATCATATTGCTGAGAGTAGCTAAGTCTCTCACAGTTGATCATTGTACAACATTGCTGTTACTATGTACTATGTTCTGGTTTCAGTTAGGGGCAACAAAATGATGCAATGGATAGAGCACTCGTCCTAGAGTCAGGAAGATCTCAGTTCAAACCCAGTCTTAGTCACTTATAGGCTGTGTGATTCTAGGCAAGTCACTTAAACCCTTTTTTGCCTTAGTTCCTCCTTTGCAAAATAGGAACAGAAGGAAATAGGGAGAACGAAATGGCAAACTACTCCAGTATTTTTTCCATGAAGAATGTAACACTATTCACTAATAGCTTTCTGCCTCTATTAAGGTAACATCTTGGACAGAAGTTCCTTCTCTTGTTTTTTCTTAGGAATATAAGAATTTAAATTCAGGTTTTTATACTAATATGAAAATTCTAAAGTAATATTGTAATCACAAATTTAAAAATATTACAGCTTAAGTCAAAATGACTTTTAGTAGTTTTATTTACAAAGCGATGGAAAGCATGAAAGTGGAAAAATGTAGATGAGGAGACAGAAAGTACTGCCTAGCTACAAATACCCTGAGTTTAATCCTAATGTCTCCAGACTGCAAATGTGAATCTGAAACCAAATCTCACCAGAATCCAAAGTCCTAATTAGGAAGCTGAAATCTGAAGAGCCAGGAGATGCTGAAGAATCCACTGAGAACCTTCAGTGCACACAAGGCTGAGACCACCAAGAATATCACCAGAATTCACGCTGAAGGTAGTGTCCCACCAAAGGGCCAATGAGCAGAGAGGGTCTCCTCACCAAGGAAACAAGGAAGGAATCACTCCACTCACGCAGGATCCAAGGAAAGAGTCTCCTCCTCCAATCCAGCTCATCAATGCAGAGTCCAAGACTGAATCTTCAAGCTGGCCTTTTTAAAGCAGTTTTCTGAACATCACTTCCTCTTGCTCCCCTACTTTATGGGAACCAAGTGTAGTCTTTTAATTTGCCTAGCATTGCCCAAGGGGGGACATTGGCCTCAGGGGTTGTCACCCACTAGCAAGTGACTTGTAAACTCTCATATTTAGTGACTGGTAAGGTAATAAGTAGGGGTACTTAAGTTTTTGATTGATTAACTTAAAAGTTGCTGATTTATAGACAAAGAGAGGTTGATTCACTACTCACCAGAAGATTTTATTTCTTCCCTACTTTGTTTACTAACTTTATCTAACTTTATCTGATGAGTTTGTTGCTCTTTTGAGATGATGACAAAGTGGGCTGAGTTGTAACCATTCAGTCATCTTGTGATAATGCTAGCTTAGTATAATATTAATCCCTGATATTTATACAGCTCTGTTGCCTATTCAGATACTTCAAGGATCCATGATTTCTTCATTTCTGAGGCTCACCCCACCAGTGCAAAAGGCACATGCCTTAGTAGATTGTCTCAATGAATTGCTCTGACCAAAAATTAATTACCCAGACCTTTGGTGATAAGCTTCTCTGAACTTAGTGAGATTGGTCCTCAGATAATAGATATACAATCCTTTGCTGGGTTCATACTCAAAACCTTTACAGTTTTGAAGAAGTTATTAGGTCTTGTGTTCCATTAGCATAGTCTTCTAAGAGCCTAGGGTTACCTCCCTACCACAGGGAGTAATTCAAGGAGGATTTTAGTTTAGAATATTTCTCATTTATTAAAAATTATGAACCTCAACAATTTTACCCCCTCCAGAGTGTTATGAATATCAAACTCTAGGTTTGCCTTGATCTGAATTTTCTTCTGATTTCTTGTTAATGAACAACCAGATGTTTCTATGGAGCTGTGACCATTGTGTTTCTACTATAACAGCTTGTCATTATTTCACATGCACATGCTCATGTGATATGTCCATAGTCTTGCCATTTTTAAACATTTATAGTGTTCATTTATTTAATTACGCCAGAATTTGCTTAGCCATTTCCATTATGAATAGATTGGTTCCTATTTCTCATGATTATATATGGCTAATAAGAACTGTATTAGAACTTGAGCCCCATGATTTTGAGCCCCAGCTCTTCTACTAACTCATTGGTGACCTTGGGCAAGTCACCTCCTTTCTTGAGGCCTCATTTTCTCAATGTGGAAAGTGAGGAGGCTATGCTAGATAAGCTCTAAGGGTCTTTTTTGCTTTCCTATTCTATGATATGGTGAACATCTGCATAAAAATGACTTTCCTTTGGGATTACTTCTTTTGGGACTCATCTCACAATGTAAAGATCAGTTCAAAGGCTATGTGTACTATTATAGCTCTAGTTATATACTATTAGATTGTTCTTCAGAAAGACTCAATTATAGTACACCCATTTCCCCACAACTATGTAGACTTTGAACATTTGTTCCCATTCGTTTACTAATTTAATACATGTATCCCTTTGTAAGTGTCTCACCATAGCATGGAAGTGACCTGAATTTTCAGACGTTGTGTCTGATCTTACAAGATAGAATAACTCTCAGATTTAGCTCAGATACAGACTATGCATCTTTTGCCTGAGGAGAAGACTAAGCATGGAGTGAATGTATAGTATTAAGTATCTCTGTGTGCCAGGAACTGTGCTACAGGTTGGGGATAAAGACAAGTAAACATGACAGTCTTGCCCTCAAGGAGCTTATGTTCTAAAGAGGAATTACGCCCCCCCTCCACAGGAGCTAGAATTGGAAATCAGAGGGCAGGGAAGGCCGGAGTTCACTTAGAGGGCTTGTCTTGGAGCTTCCCAGGAAGTGGTTTGGTCAGTCTGTGATCAGGTTAGAGAAAGTGAAAGATCACCAGTCAGAAACTACTGATTCAAGCCTGGAAGTCTGAGTTTTGGTGGAATAAAGAGAAAGAGGGAGGTTGGAGATGGTGGGAAGGAATTAAAATAATTGCCACAGAACCAAAATCTGAACCCTTCAAAGAATCTTGATGACAACATGCTTAATAAACAGTCATTCAGTCTCTTCCTTGAAAATCTCTAACATGGGGGAAACTCACTACCTTCCGAAGGAGTTCATTCTCCTTTGGGTTTGTTTCAATTGTTAGGAAATTCTTCCTTCTTGTGAAGGGCATAGCAACTTACAACCCAGCCCAAATGTAAGCTCTGGTTGGATAACAATATCTGCAACACAGATTTCCCAAGATGTGAGTGGAATTAGTGAGATTTTGTTTCAGTAAAGCAGGCATATGCATTTGACAGCTCGAAATTTCTTTAAAAGTACATTAGGCTTGTTCAATTTCTATTTCTGATATGGGATTATTTAGGTATTCTATTTCTTCTGCTGTTAATCTAGGCAATTTATATTTTTGTAAATATTCATCCATATCTCCTAAATTGTTATATTTGTTGCCATGTAATTGGGCGAAATAGTTCTTAATGATTGCCTTAATTTCCCCTTCCTTGGAGGTGAGGTCTCCCTTTTCATCTTTAATACTGTCAATTTGGTTTTCTTCTTTCCTTTTTCTTATTAGATTGACCAGTACTTTGTCTATTTTATCTGTTTTTTCAAAATACCAGCTTCTAGTCTTATTTATTAATTCAATAGTTCTTTTACTTTCGATTTTATTAATTTCTCCCTTAATTTTTAGTATTTCTAACTTAGTTTTCATCTGGGGGGTTTTAATTTGCTTGCTTTCTAATTTTTTGAGTTGCATACCCAATTCATTAATCTTTGCCCTCCTTAATTTGTTAATATATGCACTGAAGGATATAAATTTCCCCCTGAGTACTGCCTTGGCTGCATCCCACAGAATTTGGTAGGATGTCTCATCATTGTCATTCTCTTCAATGAAATTGTTGATTGAACAAGCCATCAAAGAACTCCCTAAGAAAAAATCACCAGGACCCGATGGATTCACAAGTGAATTCTATCAGACATTCAAAGAGCAACTAATCCCAATACTATACAAATTATTTGATATGATAAGCAAAGAAGGAGTCCTACCAAATTCCTTTTATGACACAAATATGGCACTGATCCGAAGGCCAGGTAGACCAAAAACAGAGAAAGAAAACTATAGACCAATCTCCCTAATGAACATAGATGCAAAAATCTTAAATAGAATATTAGCAAAGAGACTCCAGCAAGTAATTAAGAAGATCATCCACCATGATCAGGTGGGATTTATACCAGGAATGCAAGGATGGTTCAACATTAGGAAAACCATCCAAATAATTGACCATATCAACAGTCTAACAAACAAAAATCACATGATTATCTCAATAGATGCTGAAAAAGCCTTTGACAAAACACAGCATCCATTCCTATTGAAAACATTGAAAAGTATAGGAATAGAAGGACCCTTCCTAAAAATAATAAACAGTATATACCTAAAACCATCAACAAACATCATATGCAATGGCGATAAATTAGAAGCCTTCCCAATAAGATCAGGAGTGAAACAAGGATGCCCATTATCACCTCTAATATTCAACATAGTACTAGAAACACTAGCAATAGCAATTAGAGAAGAAAAAGAAATTGAAGGTATCAAAATAGGCAATGAGGAGACTAAGCTATCACTCTTGGCAGATGATATGATGGTCTACTTAAAAAATCCTAGAGAATCAACTAAGAAGCTTGTAGAAATAA
>NC_058136.1:14716289-14831613 GCF_016433145.1 Gracilinanus agilis | reverse complement strand
TAAAGAAATCAAAAGTATCAATAAGCACATGAGAAAGTGTTCCAAATCTCTAATAATTAGAGAAATGCAAATCAAAACAACTCTGAGGTATCACCTCACACCTAGCAGATTGGCTAAAATGAAAGAAGGGGAGAGTAATGAATGCTAGAGGGGATATGGCAAAATTGGGACATTAATGCATTGCTGGTGGAGTTGTGAAATGATCCAACCATTCTGGCTGGCAATTTGGAACTATGCTCAAAGGGCTATAAAAGACTGCCTGTCCTTTGATCCAGCCTTACCATTGCTGGGTTTGTACCCCAAAGAGATCATAGATAAACAGACTTGCACGAAAATATTTATAGCTGCCCTTTTTGTAGTGGCAAAGAACTGGAAAAGGAGGGTATGTCCTTCAATTGGGGAATGGCTGGACAAACTGTGGTATATGCTGGTGACGGAATACTATTGTGCTAAAAGGAATAATAAACTAGAGGAGTTCCAGGTCAACTGGAAAGACCTCCAGGAATTGATGCAGAGTGAAAGGAACAGGGCCAGAAGAACATTGTACACAGAGACTGATATACTATGGTAAAATCGAATGTAATGGACTTCTGTACTAGCAGCAATGCAATGACACAAGACAGCTCTGAGGGATTTATGGTAAATATGCTACCCACATTCAGAGGAAGAACTACAGGAGAGGAAACATAGAAGATAAACATTTGCTTGAATGCATGGGCTGAGGCAGACATGATTGGGGATGTAGACTCGAAACTACCACACCAATGCAACTAACAACAATATGGAAATAGGCCCTAAACAAGGACACATGTTAGAACCAGTGGAAATGTGCGTCAGCCATGGGTTGGGGGAGAGCGGGGGGTGAAGGGGAAAGTAGGGGCATGAAGCATGTAAACAGGTTAAAAATGAATATTAATAAATGTTTAAAATTAAAAAAAAGTGCATTAGGAAAAAAGGAGAGAAGTTGGAGTTGGTCAGAAGTCCCAGCATGACTATATCCTCGTGGTTTTGAGCTGCTACCCACTCTGGATCTGAGATGATGTAGGCAGAAATCTTTCCTGTGAGGTGCTGAAACAGACTGATAGAGCTTCATTCACATCCCACTGACAGAGAGTGATGAGGACAGCCCATGAGCTTCCACTAGCTTCTTGAGCCACTTCCATGAGTGACTATGCTATTCTCTCTTCTTGCTATACTAGGAGACACAGGGGCTTATTCAAAGGCAATACAACTACCTGCCTTCCCCTCTCCTTGGTTTGGAGTTGGCATCAAAAGTGGATGAAGATCAAGACTTGGCCTGGGGGTGAAGGAGACAATTTGGGAGGCAGAAAAAGTTATAGCCACGTATCGTATTATCAATACGATAAATTTTTAAAATTTATTTTCATTTAAAATATTTATAAATAAATATAAATGTCATATTATAAATACTCAGTACTTGGATATGTTCATTTTCAGTGTGGTGGGTATTTGAGCTGCATACCTGAGTCTATAAAATAATCAGAATGACGGTTGTTTGTGATGTGCGTCTGTGAATGGTATCCAGACATGATTTGCCAGGAGTGCAAATTCTTTCCTGGGGAAGTGTGGAACAAGTGAAAAGTAAGGCCAAGAGCACCAATTCCACCTGCCCCTTTTTAGTCTTTCTTCTGAGTTTATTTATATGGCAACTAGGAGGGTTTAGCTAACTTCAACTCCACCCGGTGCTTTTGCAGTTTTATTAAATGGATTTCCAAGGATGATTTGAAGGAGACTTGAATCTGCATCTCCTGGATATATAAGAAAAGAATTTTTTTGCCATAACTCATATCATTGTTTAGACCAGTGATGGGCAAACTATGGCCCGTGGGCCAGATTTGGGGGGGGGGGCTAAAATGTTCTATCCAGCCATGGGACATTCTTCCTAATCTGACGAATACAATGAGTAGGATACAATACAATGAAACTTCGAAAGAGTTGCCTTAGAGACAGACAGACAGATGAGCATTTCCTTTCCTTTGGCCCCCTCTTTAAGAAGTTTGCCCATCACTACTTTAGACTATGAAATTCTGAGTGGTAGCAAAACAAATGTTTAAACACATATTGAAGGACTTTTCTAGATAAATGGGTGCAACTGACTGGGATTTGCATCTCAAAAGAACTAAAAGTGGCTTTTTTAGATAACACTTTAAGTTTTACAAGGAATAGCCATTATCGTCATCACAACCCAATGGGGGTAAGTATGATTATTATTCCCATTTCACAGAAGTTAAGTGATTTGCCCAGGATTGCATAGCTAGTCGGTATCTAAGGTAAAGTTCGAACTTAGATCTTCCTAATTCCAGGTATAGTTCTCTATCCACATGAGAAGTAGAGGGATATGGTAAGCTGAAACCAGGTAGTATACACATCTATTCCCACCCCTTTTATGTATATGTAACACCCACTACTACCCAGGTAAGATGGATGGTTTTTACCGTCTGAGGGACATGCGTGTGCTATGTATGTGAAGGGAAACACGACTCCTGGGTGACTGAGCGAAAGCTAAGTTGGACATTACGTTTCTGTGTAAAGGAGTTTGTTGGAGACACACTTTGAGAGAGAACCTTGACAGAGACAGATCGAGAAAAGTAAGAAGCAAACGTTTGAATGGTTAATGGGAGCTCCCCGGAGCCACAGACATACAGGAAAATCTGTACTGATCAGATCCCCTGACTTCCAGCACTTGCAAACATAGAGTGGATTCCCCTGGGTGAAATCAGTCCCTTTCCTCTTGGTTTAGCAGAGGTGTTTTAGCTCACTCCTCCCCAAATAACTATTGTGTGCTCTTTGGCCTATGCGAATTTGTCTAACTCTCACACATTTTATTTACTGTTTTGCTTGGATAAATGGTTTTACTAATTATACGTGTGTGTGTTTGTTTGGTAACCAGCACTGGCCAAGGAGGAGCTAAGCAGGCAATGTGAACTAAAACTACCTTTCCCCTTGGATGAATTCATGAGATTTTGAATCCAGACTTATCTCCCTAGCCTGAATATAGTTGAGGTTTAGCAAAGAGATACGTTTCTAGCCCCAAACCTTTCTTTGAGCCTGGAAGAGAGATAGCCCAGCCTGACGATTCTGGATCCTGCCCACCTTCCCCATAGCAAGGGGTGCCAACCTATCACTCCTTATCCCCTCTGCAAAGGCAGGCCAAATCCAAGATCATATCTATTTATGTCACTTGTGAACTACATATTTTACTTAGACAATTTATATATTTTATATAAATTATATATTTTAACATACATTGTTACATATTGTTAACACCAAGGATTATGTTTCACAATAAAGGAGTTAGAGGCAAGAGGCCCCTGAAAGTCTTCTGAAGGCCTAAATTAATCCGACCTCCATTGTAGGGGTCCCAAATCTCCTGGTATCCCCTTTTCTCACTCACTTTTCCTTTTTATCTTCTCTAGACTTCTTCCCTTACCTCTTCTGCTCTTTCTGTAGCTTTCTCTCTTGCATCCTTCTCTTTATTTCTGTCCCATCTCTTCTTTTATTCCCCTAATTTTTATTTTCTTATATTCACTCACTGGCATGGGAGTAAGTCCCTTAATCTTCTGAGCCTCAGTTTCCTGAGATATAAAATAATAAATAATAAATAAAATAAATAATATAATATTTAAAAATACCTGTAGTGTTATTATCGACACCCTCACAGGCTTTGTGAGGCTCAAATGACATAAGCTACTTTGCAAGCTTTAAGGGGCTAGCTGGATGTTAGCTATATTATTATTCTTTTCTCTTTCCATTATCCTTTTCTTCTACCTCACTGCTCCTCCTTGATTTTTATCCTCTTTGCTTTCACTTCTTCATCTTTCTTTTTCTTGTCTCTTTCTCTGTTATAACTAGAGTGGTGAGAGTCCCTGAATTGATGCTAATTTAGGAGGTTGCTTACCTAAATTATCCAAGACCCAATTATGTACTTTAAGAACTTCTTAAGATTTTTAACTCTATGACAGTGGAGGAGAAGGTGTATGTGGTGTTGAAATGGACTTTAATCAATCCTGAACTGAATTTACATCCTGCTGTGTAGGGTGTTTTGTGTGTTTGTTTAGACTAATGGTCTCCTTGGTGGTAGGAGAGGGGCCCCTGGGGACTTTGGCTTAATGCCAAGGTGTATATGATAAGCTAATTAATGGGTAGGAAGATTGGTCACATTTGACTTTCTTTGCCACAGACTGTGTCACCAGTCCAACCATACCTACCTTTCACCCACTGCAGTCCTAAAATGTTTGGAGACCATTAGTTTAAATCATTAAGTTATCAAGTCAACATGCATTTATTTAGGTGCTTACTATGTTCTAGGCCAGTGATGGTCAACCTTTTAGACATTGTGTGCTATGTCTTGCCTCCCCACTGGGTGCCATGCCCCTCCTCCCCCCGAGACCCAGTGCCCCTACCCCTGCTGCCTTATCCCAGGCAGGGGTGGGAGAAAAGGAGGAGTGGCCCAGGCGCTCCGCTCAGGGAAGGGATTAAGTGCTTCCATTGGGCTACTGGGCAGAGGGGTTGGGAGGCACGATGGAGAGAGGGAAGGAAGCAGCTCTGCCTGAGTTCCTCTGCCTTTCTAGTAACTAACTCTGGTAGGGAACAATGCGTATACCCTCAGAGAGGTCTCTATGTGCCATTTTTGGCAAGTGTGCCATAAGTTTGCCATCATGGTTCTTCCATCTTCCATTTAGTTTCCAATCCCTTTTAACAAAGGGTTTTTTCTAAATAAAAATGGGAAGAGAAAAAAATCTGAATCAATACATCAAATAAATATAAAATCATATGCAACGTTCCACACTTATGGATGCCCCTACTCCTGCAAAGGAAGTGGGGATACATTTTCTCATTTTTCTTCTTTGGACCAAGCTTGTTCTTTATAATATTGCAACATTCATTTTTTTACTGTTTTGTGGTTTTTGTTCTTTCTAGTTATATGAATGTGATCACAGTGCATATTGTATCATGATTCTGTTTGCTTCACTTTTCAGTTCACTTAACTGTTCCTTGCTTCTCTGTATTCGTCATACTAATTTCTTTCTTATAGCTCGGTAATATTTGGTTACATTCATCTACCACAATGTGTTTAGCTGTTCCTCAACAAAGGGGAATCTTCTTTGTTGCCAGTTTCTTTGCTACCACAAAAATGTTGCCATAAATATTTCAGTGTATATGGAGCTTTTCTTTTTCCCAATAACCTTCTTGGAGTGCATGCCTCCAGTGCAAAGGTCAAAGGAAAGGGTCATTTTAGTCACTTTATTTGCTTGATTCCAAATTTATTTCCAGAAGGCTTATACTTAAAGCTCCACCAACAATACATGATGATGTCTGGCTTTCTACGAATACTCCAACATTGATTATTCCCACTATGATGAGTCTCGGGACTCATTCTTCCAGAGCAAGGCCAGGTTCTAGGGTATCCCTGAGGAATTAGGGATGTCTTTCTATAATGCTCTCAACTTGTGCCCCTATTACTGTAGTCTCTCCTCATTGTGAATTGCTAATGACTAACACCCTGCTTCTATTTAACCAATTAACATTAATTAGCTTTTACAAATAGATATTGACTGCAAAGATACAGTGAGAACAGAAGTACAAACATTTCCTCCCAGGATCCAAGAGCACAATCTCCTTCAAGTAGTTTCTATATAGTATTACCCCAGTGAGATTACTCACAAATTTAGCACAATCACTGACTAAATCACTATAATCATCTTTTGTATTCCTTTGATCCATGCTGGGGCAAACAGCTTGTGTGGGACTTGCATTTCTCTTATTATTAGTGATTTGGAACATTCTTTCATATAGTTGATAATAGCTTACAAGTCCTCTTTTGAGAACTGTTTGTGCCTATCTTTTGACTACTTATTTATCAGGGAATGACTTTTGGTCCTCCCTGTTTCTGTTACTTGGAGATATATATATATATATAATTTTTTTTTTTGGACACCAAACCCTCATCTGAGATAGTTGATGCAAAGATTTCTTCACTTTCATCTGCTTCCCTTATCATAAATGCATTAATTTTATGCAAAACCTTTCCAGTTTTATGTAATCAAAATTACCTATATTATCTTTCAATCTTGCCTCTATCTCTCTTTTGGTTAAGAATATATCTACTCATGGCTGTGAAAGGTATATGATCTGCCTTATCTTCTAATTGTTTTATGATATGATCTTAAATATTCAGGTAGCATGTTAATTTTGAATTTATTATGAAATATGGTATAAGATATTTATCTAAGCCTAATTTCTGCCAATTGATTTCTAGTTCTGGCAGTTAGTATCAAATAGGAAGTTCTTTCCTAAATAATTTGAGTTTTCAGGTTTATCGAACATTGGTTTCTGAGTTAGACTATTTCATATTCTCTCTGTTCCATTGCTTTACTTTTTAATCTTTAACCATTGCCAAATTATTTTGATAACTGCTCTGTTTTAATACATTTTGAAGTCTGGAAGTGTTATCTCTTGTTCATTCCTACCTTTTAAGAAAAAAGTTCCCTTGATATTCTGGAGCAGGCAAAATAAATTTTTTTATTATTTCAACTAGTTCTATAAAGTATCCTTTTTGGTAGTGTGACTATATAGCAATAAATCTGTAAATTAACTTTGGCATTATTGTTATTTTTATTGGTACACAGCCTAGCCACGGGCACTGGATGTTCCTCTAGCTATTTCAGTTATTCTTTATTTAGGGAATATTTGCAATTGGGATCTATACAAATATGTGTGTGCTTTGGTATTTTGACTCCCATAGATTTTATGCATCTTCTGGTTATTTTAATGGTCTTTCCCCTTCTATTATTGCCTCTTAGGTTCCATTGTCATTATATATAAATGCTATTAGTTTTTTGAGTTTGTTTTGTAGTCTGCAACTTTGCAGAAACTGTTAATTGTCTCCATTAGTTACTTTGCCGATTCCTTAGGATTTTCTAAGTAAACCATCTTGTCATCCACATTTTTATCTCGTCTTGCTAGCATTTCTTCTGTCTTGCTAGCATTTCTAGAACTATATTAAATAATAACAGTAAAAATGGGTATCCATGCTTCATTTCTAATTTTATTAGGAAAGTTTCTTGTATGTGCCATTAAATATAATCTTAGAGTTTAGCACAAATAAATGTTGCACCTTTTAAAAAATGTCTTTTTTGCATCTATTAAGATTCCTATAGCTTTCTATAACAGTGGGATCCACTTACAGCTCCACCAGCATTGAATTAACATGGTTATTTCCGACAGCCCCATAGTCTTGAATTTTTCAATCTTTTACCATATTTGCCAGTGCGATGGGTGTGCAGTGATATCCCTGGGGTTGCTTTAATCTGGATTCCGCTGAGCATTAGCAATTTTAAACACTTTTTCAAAGGATAGTTGAAATAAGGAGCTATAAAATAAGAAACTTGGACTAGATGATCTTTACACTACAATCCTTTATACTGCTAATCTATTACCCCCTACTTTTAGTGACTGTAAATTGTTATTATTAAGAAGAAGAAAAAGAAGAAGCATTGAGAAAGTGGTTGTCATGCAGATTTGTTTATAGAAATGAAGGGGTGTGAGAGAGCAATTCAGAATCAGGTGATTGCCAGTAGAAATTACAGAAAAGTTATCCTCAAGGAGCCCAGACTTACTGATTGATGCTGAGCACACAAAGAGGTAGTGGAAAGTGTTCAACAGAGAATTGTAGGCAGATTGAAAAAAAACAGAGCATTCATCAGATGGTCAGACTGGCATGATTGGGTAGCTAGGATTATATACCATCAGCTAACTACCTTTAATAAATTAAAAGATGAGAAATCCCTATACACCAAATACATATCTAAAAATATCCTTGAGAATTCAGCAAATAAACTATTGAACCTGGAGCGTTATTATAGATAGAACTGTTGCCCACAACTTCTCAGATGTAACTGATCCATAAAAATTGAAGAAAAATGTCATTAATATGTAATCTCTAAATTAGATGCGTTGAAAAGCTTTCAAAATACAGGAACTTAGTGAAGGAAATCAAAATCGTATCAGAGTGATGAGGTCCTTATCATCCCCATCATTTTGTCTGATCTTAGAGTTATTTCTTTCTGCCATTCCTCTCTTGGCTCTGCCTCTGATGCTCCAGAATTCTTTCCCCTCAATATCCAAGTAGCTTTCTTATCCTGGACGCTGCCCTCACCACCTTGCTCTACCCAGCACCCCTAGTATGGATAGGAAAAGGTGATCACAGCTGAAATTTAGCAGAGCTACTTGGCCCCTCACCAGGAAAGTCTAGAGAATTATAGCATGGGTTGGATATAGACTTAATATAGAGTTACAGGATAATAGATTTAAAGTTGAAAGGGGCCTTAAAGTGAATCTAGTCCAACCCCCTCATTTTTCAGATGAGGAAACTGAGGTCAAGCTAAGTGACTTGCCCCGTGTTGTACAGCTAATAAATGTCAGAGGCAAGATTTAATCTATGCCTTCTTGACCACAACCAGTACTTTATCCACCACACCATATGACTTCTCAACACACCAAATGATCTAGCCTGTGAACACTGAGACTCTTAAGAGAGGTGGGTAACAACAGGGAATGAGTGGCTAAGCATAGAGCAGCATTCTGCCCATCACTGTGCATTTGATGCCAGTGGAATTTTCAGAGTATACCAGAATGCAGGAAGCTGAGGCTTAGAGTCAACCATTCTGATTAGGGCAGTGATTGCTGGGCTAGTGGGATTCAACCTGATTTTCATCTGATCCTGGAAATCTTTCAGCAAGTACCTCTAGGCTGGTAACCTGGTAATCCTTCAAAACATAGGTATTTTCAGCACCTTATAATTCAAACCTGAGCACTGGTAGGCTGACAGGATAAAATAATGGGCTTCCAGTGTTACCTCTGCAATTGACAGCTCAGCTCCTTTTATATCAACATATGTAAAATAAAAATCTTGAGAGCCATTTTTGTTTTCATTCCCAGTGAGCCTGAGAGATAGATCTCCCTTAAAATAGTTGTCATACTATTATTAAAACCAGAACTTCATTGACAATTGCCCTAGGCATAGCCAATGAAATGCTATATCGTTTTTCAATCCTTTTTTCCCTCCTATGTCTCTTAAAATTTAAATAGCTAGCCTAGTTTTGTGAAGAATCAAACTTTAAGCCGAGAGGGAGGCTAAAATTTTTGCCCCACCTCCCTACAATTTACCCCTCTGAATTATAAATTCCATCAGAATTAGAATAGACCTCACTGCTCATGACATCATAATAATGAGGTCAACTTAGCAAATGTTTGTTGAATTGAACTCTCTCATTTTATAGATCAGAAAACTGAGACTCAAAGAGATTAAACAATTAGTCCGTAATCATAAAGCTAGGTAATAGTTGATCTTCAGTGAAAACTTGTCTGCAGACTCCAAACAATGCTTTTTCTATCATGCCATGAGATGAGATACTTCCATATATCATTCAACAGAATGAACTTTGGGATTCATTCCCAAAGCATGTTCTATTTGTAACATTTTCTAAAAATTGAGCTCCAAGAACTACCAATTTGGAGAAGTTCTGAAGTTCTTACGTTTCAGCTCAAAGGGCCTGCTACCACTGTGCTTACAACACACAGTAGTCTTACCAGAAAATGCAGAGAAGTCACCATTCCTGTTGACTTGGAAAATACAATATTTCTCAACATTTTCCTTGAACTCATCTGCATCCTGGCAAAGGAGGAGATAAGAGTCCCTAAGACATTGGAAGAAGCAGTTGGACATAGCCATGCAACTTGGACTTAAAAAATTATCAAATCAGTTCTTTTTTTAGAAAAACTCTTACCTTCTGTCTTAGAATCTATACTGTGTATTGGTTCCAAGGCAGGAGAATGGTAAAGCTTTCTTTTGGTCCTGTGGGAAGGGCTCTGGGAGTTAAATGACTTGTACAGAATCCCACAGCTAGAAACGGTGTGAGGCCATATTTAAACATAGACCTCCCATCTCTAGGCCTGGTTCTCAATCTGCTGAGCTACCCAGCTGCCCCTTATCAAATAAATTCAAACCACGCTAGACTAAAGTAAAAATTTCCCTGATCCTTCACCACTCTAGATCAGCTAAGAGAAGTTTATCCCTGTGAGAGTTGTAGATGAGTTAGTTAGTATGCAGCTGTGTTTTGAAAAAAGCAATCTTAAAGATTTAGGGGAAAGCATCCTGACATAGCAGAGTGCTAGACTTGGAATTAGGAAGACCTAAGTTTACCTCCCATTCTGATACTAACTGTGTGACTGGGAGGGCGAATCATTGAGACTCAGTGAATCTCAGGTCGATTTATGATGCAGTCAGAAGGCCTGTCTCTGATGCTATTATTTCTTTTATTTAAACCCTTACCTTCCATCTTAGAATCAATACTAGGTATTGGCTCTAAGGCAAAAGAGTGGTAAGGGCTGGGGGTTAAGTGACTTGCCCAAGGTCACACAGCTAGGAAGTGTTTGAGGGCAGATTTGAACCCAGGACCTCCCAACTTTGGGTCTCACTCTCAATACACTGAGCCACCCAGCTGCCCCCTTGTTGCTATTATTTCTTTGACAAGTCATTTAACCTCCTGGGGCCTCAATGTCCTACCTAATATGTACTTTTTGTTTAGTCATTTAGTTGTGCCTCACTAGTGGTGACCCAATTTGTGGTTTTATTGGCAAAGATACTGGAGTGGTTTACTATTTCTTTTTCCTGCTCATTTTACAGGGAGGAAACTGAGACAAACAGGATTAAGGGACTTGCCCAGAGTCACACAGCTGGTGACTGTCAGAATCCGAATGTGAACTTGGGTCTCCTTGACTCCAGGCTCAGTGCTCTATCCACTGAGACACTTAGCTGCTTCTAATATGCACTACAGTGACATATTATTTAATGATAAATAAAACCATTATGAATTTCAAGTAACTGAGATAAAGATGTTTGTCTAGTGCTTATCATGAGAAAAGCAGGGGATTCCAGTCAGTTATGAGATCTGTGCTCAAGGATCTTCTAATCCATCTGAGGACGATTTGATATTATCTCACAAGGCAAAGAACAATAAAAAGATTGAATGATTAACAGACTAAGACAGCATGCAGAAAAGGCATGGAACACTACATTGGTTAAGTATAGTCATTAGAATTGGAAAATGCATTACCTTCCAGATCATGTAGTTCTTTGTACAGATGAAGAAATTTAGGTTAAGTGATTTGCCTACAGAGCATAATTAGTAAATAACAGAACTAGGCTTGAAAATCAAGATCTCCTATTCTGAATCCGATGCCCTTTCCACAGGACCAAAAGAAAGCTATCCATAATAAAAGCTCTGGGAACCCGAAGAAGGGATAAAATATCTGAAACTAAGGGATTCAAGAAAATCCTGAAATGCTGAGAAAATGCATTTGCTAACCTCTTCCCTTCCCAATTCTGATTTACAGAGAAGGAAAGTATGTATATCTGCAAAGGGTAAGGATGTAGGGAAGGTAAAGAGTAAACATGAGTAAGCATATAGGAGAGACAACCAAATGCTATGGAAGAGCAAGTCTGAGAAAGACGAGTTAAAGGGATGGAATCTTAAATCTAGGGCAAGAAGAGACTTTAGTGAGTATTTAGGCAAACCCTCATCATACACATGAGGAAACTGAGACATAGGAATGTTAAATGTCTTGCCTGGAATAACACAACCAGGAAGCATCTGAGGTAGGATTTGGACTCAGTTCCTAGTTCAGGATTTTGTACTCTAGTCTAGCTCTCTAGCTACTGTGCTATCTAACTACCTTACAAAAACCCTTGCAAACAAATATTATTCTGATTCCAAGTCTGAGGCCCTATCCACTACTACAACACATTGCCTCTCCGTATGCAAAAGAGTCAATGCACTGATGCAGAGTGAAAGGAGCAGAACCAAGAGAACATTGTACAGAGAAAGTGAAACATTGTGGAACTATCCAATGTAATGGGCTTTGCTACTAGCAGCAGTGCAACAAGCCACGACACTCCTGAAGGCCTTATGTGAAAGAACGCTATCCACGATGAGAGAAAGAACTGTGGGAGTAGAAATGCAAAAGCAAAACATATGACATCACTTATCACATGTCTATGTGAGCATGTGATTTGAGGTTTAGGCTTTAAAAGATTGCTCTATAGCAAAAATGAATGATATGGAAATAGGTATCAAGTGACAACATTTGTACAACCCAGTGGAATTGCTTGTTGGCTCTGGGTTTGTGGGGGGGGGGAGGAAAATGAATCATGGAAAACATGGAAAAATATTTAAAAGTAAAAATAAAAATAAATTAAATATGTAAAAAAAGAATCATTTTTGTATGCAAAAGAGTCCCATGGATAGACTACTCTCCTTCTCAGAGCTATCTCCTATAACTTTTTATATTTATATGACTTTCTCTCAGTCTCACAGAACTCACAAAGTGATGGATGCTAGGCTAGTTTCAACCACTGACTTCTAATGGAATAAGCATCCTTCATTTTTTTCATCTGAAAAAGGATGATCACCTACCTCACATAAATGTTCTAAAGGTTATCCATTAACATTTCTCCTTTTAACATTTGCCCCCCCCCCACTCCCACCAAAGCTAAACTCTGCTAGCCCCCTCCAGAGGCAAGGCAATCAAATCTTCTATGGTCCCATTCACATCCCTATTTCTCCCTAAACCAAACTTCCTTTCAGAGCTAATACTCTCCTCTATGTGAGAATCTTCCTATTTGAATGTAGACTCCTTCAAATCAGGGACTGCCTGATTTTTGTATCTGCATCCCCAAGGGCTAACACGTGATAGGTGCATCATAAATATTTTTTCCATTCATTTATATTACACAAGCACTATAGAAATACACATAACATAAAATACACCTTCTTATATACCAAGCCTGCACCTACATAGATCAGTGGAGGCAGAGTTGTGTCGTATAGCTAAATGGAGCCAAAACTAAATATCTGGATGAGAAACTCAAGCATCAACTGTCTAGCCCAGCTCTCAGTATTAGTTGAGTTCACCAGACAGTGGCTCAGTTATGTACTTCCCTTTTCTCTCTAGGTTTAACCTTGTAGATGTTAGTTAGCCATCCATAAACCATTTGGCTATTCTCCTTATGTACCTTTTGCTTTTCTTCAACATAGCCAAATGCACAAGGTAGGAATTAGAGGAGCAATTCACTGTTACTATACAGTAGTTCCTGCCCCACCCAATATTTTTTGATAAAAATTTAATTTGTTTCAGCACTTGTGAATAATTCAAATGTTTTCTTGAAGGAATAGAAAATATAGAGATTAACAAGATGACTGATAAATAATATTTGCCATATGAGGGGACTTTCCTATGGGTACACAGTTCAAGGCACATTTTTCATTTAAATTAAGGAATAACTACTGAGAAAACAGTTCAAAGCCATATGAAAGACAAGAACTTAAGACATATTGTCCCTGGTTCAGCCTAGTAAAAAGTCAAAGCATTAGCGACAGAAAAGACTTTGTGCCTCTTGGGAATAGCTTTCCTCTTTATCCCATGCTACTCTGTAAGTTAAGACATGTGGGAAGATACAGAAGGGGTGAGCAGAGGTTCTGACGCCTCCCATCCATCAATTAAATGAGTACCTCAATCAGCTCAATGAGTTTATGGAATGTGTGCCTCTGTTCAGTGGCATCTGAAGACACCTACCTATGGAAAGTGTAGAAATGACCACTTTGCTGAGAGAACACATCTTAATTGCGTCCCCAAAAGATAGACCCATCATAGGACTTCCCTTTGCACTAATATGGAGTCAGAGGAGCTAGGTTCAAATTCTGCTTCTGTCTCTAACTACCTGTGAGACTCTGTGGGCTTCCGTTGTGGGTTTTTTATTTTTTTGCCATTCTCCACTATGTTCCCTTTTGCATTGGTATCATTGAGTGTCAAAGTGGATATTTCAGTGGGGTTTGAATGCAAATACAAACATCTTATGGTGAACTCTGGGTCTGGAAACTCCCTTAACCATTGCAAATTGAAACTTGTCTATCATTTCTAATTTTAGAGAGTTGCCTGGGGACTTTGAGAAGTTGTGCCCAGGGTTATGTCCCCAGTATGTGTCAGAGTTTAGAAATGAACTTAGGTCTTCCTAGCTCCAAAGCCAGCTCTTTCTTTACAGAGCTCACTGTGGCCTCTTACGTTGTTGATTTAATTTGGAAGGTCTTATCAAACTATTCATAGAATTTCTCATTCTCTGAAAATAGATGTTAGAGGATAAGCTGCAAATGTTTTCGTGGTGGTCTTCTTGCTTATCATGACCACTGCAATATGAGGTGACAAAATATCCCAGGAAATGATGTTTCTTATTATCCTTGGATAGATGAAAAAAAAGCAACTCCATTAATTCCTTTATTTGCCTCTCCAAGAGAACCTGTGAGCCATCCTTCCATTTAGCTGCAATTTCCTGCTGTCTTATGGTTTCATTTATAGGGAGAATGTCAAGACTGATATGATCCTACTCATCTAGGAATGTGTCGCCACTCCTAGATAGTGATCTGAAATTTAGAGTAGCAACAGCTAAGTTAATATCTTTGTGATTCTTAGCAGCCTCTACCTCCTTTGCTGCCAGTCTACCATGTCATGGCAGAAGCAGAAAAGAGATGCTGGGACCCGAGGGCCATCTCGTTTTGCTCTTCCTTCTTCGAGTATTTGCGGCCAAAGAATTATTCACCAAGTGTGCAGCTGATTGGCAGTGCGTCTTCATACTTATTTTGGAGTTTGTCCTTGATTAGCAGAGGTAGCCAATCACTGAGCCTGGACTAGAAGCCCTTCTAATGTAGTAGAATCTGGCAGAGTTTGTGATTTTCTGGCATCGTCTCCAGAAACCCAAGGTCACCTCCGTGCCGTGATGAGGCATTGGAATAGGACTTTGTGGAGAAATTATTGTAATAGCAAACTAAAATCAATTCTGCATTAATGACCACATAATTTATTGCTGCAGCTGCCTTGTGTAACTGTGATAAACTTCCTACATTAATGGACCAAGGCAGGAAGTAGAACGAGCAAGTTAAAGTCTGATTTCAGCAAGGTCTATGTGAATGTATTTGTGTGAGTTTTCATGAAGATTCCTTCTCAGAATCAAAACCTCAGCACTGGAAGGAACCTCAGGAGGAATTTAACCTGCATCTGAACAGGGATCTCTTCTACAGCCCTACTAACAAGAGGCCATCCAGCTTTTGCTCTTATTTGAAGAACTCACTACACATTTTTGGAGAGCTTTGCTTCTCAGGATATTTATCCCCCACCCCACCCCCTTATGTCAATCCTATATTTGCCTTTCTTCAGCTTTTGCTCATAGTCTGTTTTCAGAAACCAAGAAGAACAAGTCAGATTCCTCTTCCATCCATCCATCCATCCATCCATCCACAAGCATTTTTCAAGCATCTACTATGTGTCAGGCTACCACTGTGCTAGGGCATTGAGGATACAAAAAGAAAGAAACAGTCCCTGTTCCCTAAGTGCTTCCATATGATATCACTTCAAATATTTAAAGACATCTGTCATGGCACTTAATCCCATCTTTTTCTCAGTTTCTGCAAAGATTTCCCATATTTCATATTTCCCTCTCAGCCCTGGTCACTCTTCTCTGCATACATTCTTCCTTGTCAATATCCTTTCTAAAATGTGGTACCCAGAACTGATCACAGTATTCTAGATGTAGTTTGACCAAGGCAGAGTATAGAAGGGCTATGCCATTGTCTCTCTATTTTCAAAGCTACATCTCATCTCCCTTTCACAGTCAAACTTCCAGTAAAAAAAAGTCATCTACATGGTTCTCTCCATTTTCTTACCTCTACTCACTCAGTCCTGAGTTTTTCACAATCTGTCTCTCAACTTGACCCTGCCAGCAGAACTGCTTTTTCTAAGGTTATCAACAATCTCTTAACTGCTAAATTTAGTGACCTTTTCTCAGTCATTCATAGCCATATACTCGCTTCCCATGACTTCTGTGACGTTGCCCTCTCTTGGTTTTCTTCCTACATGCCAATTTATTTCTTCTCTCTTTAGCTATATCATCATCCTTCTTCCTCCCATTAAGTATGAGTGTCCTCCAAGGCTTTGACTTGTTCTTGACCTCTCTGTCTCTGTCCCTCCCTCCCATCCTAATTTTTACCCATTCTTTAAAGTCTAGTTTGCATGCCACCTCTACCATGAGATCGTTTCCATGATTCCTCTGTCATCAACAACCTTTACCTTAGACCTTAACAAATTCTTGGTTTTGGAGTTTTCTGGTATACTTCTTATTATGTTGTAAAGGGCCCTTAAGGCTAAGTGCTCTGAACCTCAAAGTTCTGGGGGAAGAAGGGGCCTAACTCGTCAGCCCAGGAACTGAAGAGACCGACCCAATGTGAGAACAATCATTGATCCTTGTCCCGCTCAGAAGTACAGCAGAGGAAAGAGCCTGACCTTGGCACAGAGTCTCAATTCAGAAACCAAAGCTGGAGAGATGAGAAAATTAAAGAAAATACTGACCAGTATTAAAAAATTATTATAAATCTAGGGATCATGAGGGCAGCTAGGTAGCCTAGTGGATTTAGAGCCAGGCCTAGAGATGGGAGGTCCTGGGTTCAAATGTGGTCTCAAACACTTCCTAGTGTGTGACCTTGAGCAAGTCACTTAACCCCCATTGTCTAGCTGTTACCACTCTTTTCCCTTGGAACCAATACTCAATTTGATTCTAAAATAGAAGGTAGGAGTTTAACAAAATCTAAGGATCCCCCAAAAGAAAATTAACCCCTTAAAATGGCAAGCAAAGACTCAGAGTAAAAAAATAAAAAATTCAAAGGATCTTTTCCCACAAGGATTACATGAGTACCTAGAAGAAATGAAACAGGAGATAAAAATGAAATAAAATCTCTGGAGAAAAGAATTGGAAGTTAAAGGGAAAAAATGGTAACTCTTACCCAAATAATCAACTACCTAAAAATTAAAAGGGACCAAATAGAAACAAATGACTCCATGGCAGCAAGAAATCTTAGAATAAAACCATAAAGATTAAAAAATAGAAAAACTATAAGCTATCTGATATAAAAAATAAGTGCTGTGGAAAATAGTCAAGGAGAGATAATGTAAGAAATGTGGGGCTCCTGGAAAACTATGATCAAGAAAAAGATTCAAGGTTAATTTTTAAAAATTTAAAAATTTATTTTATTTGTAACATTCATTTAAAAAAATTTGAGTTCTAAGTTCTTTTCCACTCTCTTATCCCTTCTCATCCTCTTGCCCTTTTCCTACCCGTTGAGAAGATAAGCAATAGGATATGAGTTATTTATGTGAAGTCATGCAAAACATATTTCCATATTGGCTATGTTGCCAAAAAAAGGTAAGAAAAATAAAGTGAGAAAATACATTTCAATCTGCATTCAGTTCTCAATTCTTGCTCCAGAGATGAATAGCATTTTTCATTATGGATTCTTTGGAATTGTAATAGACTGTATTTTAAGAAATAATAAATGAAAATTTCTGTGTGACCCTGGGCAAGTTGCTTACCTTCTGCCTTAAGTCAACTGTTTAACACTCAACTGTAAAATGGAGGTAATAGCATCTACCTCCCATGGTTGTTGTTAGGATCAAATGAGATATTTGTAAAGAGTTTGTCACAGTGTCAGATACATGTTGTTATTCAGTCACTTCAGTTGTGTCAGAGTCTTTGGATATCCATTTTGAGTTTTCTTGGCAGAGATGCTGGAGTGGTTTACCATTTTTTCCCCAGCTCATTTTATAGGTGAGGAAACTGAAGCAAGCAATTAAGTGACTAGCCCAGGGTCACACACTTCGTAAGTGACTGTGGCAGGATTTTGAACTCAGGAAGATGAGTCTTCCAGATTCCAAGTCCAGTATTCTATCCATGGTGCCATCGAGTCACATCTGACACATAGTACTCTTAATAAATGTTTTCCTCCCACCCTCCCTTACTTTCAAAATGCCTTCAAAAGTTACTGAATTAAATTAAAAAAAACAGAGGACCTGAAGATGATTTGGTTCCATTCTATGTGTTTTAAAAGGGGAATAGTGAAGGGAGAATAAAAGGAATACTCTAATGTAAAAAGAAGTTAGAAGGGGAGTGGAATTTGCTGTTTCTCATATATAGGGTACATGAGATACAGAGTATACAAATATGAATAATGAGGTGAGGGGAATGTGCACTAGATGAATCTTCCTCATGTGAAATGTTACAAAGGTAGGTTAAATATACATATGTTCACATACACAGCTAGGATGTGGAGCGAGAGTTAAGAGGAAGGAATAGTCACAAGAAAAACAAACTTCTGATCTTGAAGGGAAAGAGTTGTTCAAAGAAAAATAAGGCCAAGAACTGGAAATTGAAGGGAGTATGCATATTGATTGTGAAACAAAAGGGGCATATGAACAGAATGAAATAACATTATCTGGTAAGAAATTTTAAGAAAGGCAATTGCACAGAATCTTGAGTAGTATAAACTGGCAGAGAAGGAATGAAACAGAACTTGGGGAACAATTTCTACAAGAACATTAACACTAATGAAAAATAACTTGGAAAGATATAGAACTCTACACATCCAGAGAAGGAATTTCTCAAGAAGGAAAGACTGAGAGGAGAAATCCTCCAATACTCTTTGTTACCCAGGACTAAAAAGTAACAGAAATTAAAATGAAGCAGATTGCTAAAGAAAGATAATATTTAAGGACTACAAAAATTTTGGATAGTAATTTCATGTATGAGTCAAGGAACATTAATGTATGTTATTAGTGTTTTTAAATATATATTGTGAAAGAGTAAAATCAAATTGAGTTATTTTTATTGCACATGACAGTAAACAGTTTTGGCTAATGTATTGTAATGGAGTCTCTTGTATCAGTGAGGTAAAACATATTTGAGTAGAAGTTCTGCACTGACCTTTCAAAGTATTTTAAAAGCATTTTATGTGCATAAATACATCTATGCGTGAGCATGTAAAATTTTAGGGAACAATTTTTTGGGGCAGTCCAAATGACAGTTCTTGCTAATGTGTACTTAATGGACCTCCCCTATAGCATCAGAGACCATCTAAAAGCAAAGTTAGCATGGGAAAAAGTTCATGGATTGCCACTAGGCTGCAATTAAAAAAATTCCTCTAACTTGACATTTTAAGCTGAAAGAGTATTAAAGGTGGCATTTCTGGCTAGTTAGCATTTTGGTTTGCAAGACCAGCCTTAAAAAGACTGAAAACATACTACAAGACACAATGTCTATAATTTAGGCAGCCTCTGGAATTGGTGAGTAGTGGTGCTTGGATTCTGGCAGGTAGACCAATTAACTAGACAGACTGAAGCAGGATAACAAAGAAAGCAAATTAGTGCATGAGCAAATATAATTTTTGATAAAATGACTTTGAGTATACCAACATCATTAATGATACGCTAATTACTAGGGTTAGTATGGTGTCATATAATGAGAACTGGACCAGTGGTAAACAAACTTGTTTTTTACCCTTAGTTCATACCTAACATATGCATAGTTCTTTAAGGTCTGCAAAGCACTTTGCAAATATTAGCTCATTTGATCCTCACAACAAACATGGGAAGTACGTGCAGTTATGATTTCCATTTTACAGATGAAGCAACTGAATCAGAGAAAGGCCAATTGTTTTGCACAGGGTCACATTGGTAATAAACGTCCGAGGTTGATTTTACACTCAGGTCTTCCTGACTCTAAGTCTAATACCCTATCTATTGCACCACCCTAGCTAGATCATTAACTAGCAATTTAACTTTGAGCTACTCACCCATTCTATGCTTCAGCCTTCTCACTAGGAGCACTTTGAAGTCATCGATTATGTTACATATCCATTTTTAAACCTTATAAAATTATGTGCACAATTGGAAGACAAGTTATCCTTAGGAGGGAACCATTTTCCTTTGCTTTCTGTTGTGTCATTCTAGACTTTCATTTCTTCTGGGCAATGAACAGGAGTTCCATGATACTTGAAGTATCTCTACCTGGTCATTTGCAATATTTACCTCTTTGATCTGGATGCTCATTTAGTCCATTTCTGGATGAGTTAAACTAGGGGCTCCTCTTTTCTGGTATTTCATTGATTATATTAATCTGACTCACTCTTGTGTTCTAGTACCTTTGGAAATTTTCTTTTCTGAATATGGCATGTAGTATTTTGTTTATTGAATCATTAGAGTTAGAAAGGACTTTGGATGCCATCTAATATCATAGCCCACAGAGGTTGATTATAAGAGATAGTTTTTGAACCTCTCAGTCCTCTAACTCTAGAGATAGGATTCTTTATAATTTTTTTCCTGAAAGGTCAATAATATCTAAATTATCTTTTTAAGCTCTGTTTTTCTTATAGAGAACTTGCATATTCTTCTAGTTTTGTTATCTTTCATGTAAATTTTATTATTACTGTACTCTTTTTAGTTCTGTTTCTTTTCTCTTTTTCACAGTGCTCACTACTTTGTTAATATTTTCCCACTTCTCAGTAATCATCAAGAAGTGACTTGTTACTGGTTAAAAAAGAAAGAGAGAGAATGGGGCAAAGAGAGAGAGAGAGAGAGAGAGAGAGAGAGAGAGAGAGAGAGAGAGAGAGAGAGAGAGAGAGAGAGAGAGAGGCCAATTTAGTAGAGTAGGTATATATTACATGGAAGCAAGCAAACACAATATCATAGTTTTGGATAAACCCAAAGACCCCAGATACTGGGATAAGGACTCACCAGTTAGAAAAACTGCTAGAAAAACATGAAAAGATTCTGTTAGAAATTAAGTTTATGCCAATATCTCACACTGTGTGTCAAAATAAGCTCCAAATGGATAAATGGCTCAGGCATAAAGAGTGATATCATAAGCAAATTAGAGGAACAAGGAAGAAATTTCCTTTTGAATTTATTAGAGGAAGTATCAGGTCTTCAAATGTGAAGCAGAGAAGATTGCAAATGAGAAAATGGACAATTTTGATTATATAAAATATAAAAAGTTTTGCACAAACAAAGCAGTTAAAATTAAGAATGAAATAGATAACTAAGAAAAATATTTGCAGTTAAGTTTCTTTGATAAAGGTCTCATATCCAAGATATATAAGGAATTTATTAAAATTTATAGGAAAAAGAGCCATTCCTCAAATGATAGTCAAAGATATGAACAGACAATTTTCAAATAAAGACATCCAAGTTTTTTGTATACATGTGAAAATATACTCCAAATGAAATGCTAATTAAAGCTATTTTAAGATTTCATCTCATACTCATAAGATTAGCAAAGATGACAATTACCATGGATAAAAGGGCTTCAGGAAAGCAGGCACACTAATATCCCACTGGAGGAGCTATGAATTAGTCCAACCACTCTGAAAAATAATTTGGAATTCTGCCCCCCAAACTACTAAACTCTGCAGATCCTTTATCCTAGTGATACCCTACTTTACCTATATGCCAAGGAGTTTAATGAAAGAGGAAAATACAATCTTATTTTTTTATTTTTTTTAACATTTATTAATATACATTTTTAACATGGTTACCTGATTCATGCTCCTACTTTCCCCTTCACCCCCCGCACTCCCCCCACCCATGGCCGATGCGCATTTCCACTAGTTTTGTCATGTGTCCTTGATCAAGACCAATTTCCAAATTGTTGGTAGTTGCATTGGTGTGGTAGTTTCGAGTCCACACCCTCAATCACGTCCACCCCGACCCTTGCGTTCAAGCAGTTGTTTTTCTTATATGTTTCCTCTCCTGCAGTCCTTCCTCTGAATGTGGGTAGCATCTTTACCATAAATCCCTCAGAATTGTCCTGGGTCATTGTATTACAATCTTATTTTAAGCAGCTCTTTATGCAATAGCAAAAGAACTGTGAGCTAAGGAGGTATCCATCTATTGGGAAATATCTAAAAAAGTTATGGATTATAAATATAATGGAATATTACTGTGCAGCAAGAAATGACAAAATGGATGCTGTCAGGAAAAACCTGCAAACACCTGTGTCAAAAGATATAGAGTGAAAGCAGCAAAATCAGATCTTATCAGATGTTATAAGGTCTTTGCTTTTCTTTTGTTTTCTGTGGTGGGGGAGATGGATGAGAGAGTATGGAGATAGAAGAGCAAAAAATATCTTTTGAAAGAAAAGAGTCATTGGGACAAAATTTTTAACAAGACAGGGAAGAGAATAGAAGGAAGGCTTGGAGGAGCCACAGAGAAGCATGGCAGCTGAACTGATATTATATTTGAAAACAGCAGCATGTTGAATATAATAGAGATAAGTAATTTAATGCACAAGCCTTTTATTTTCTGTTCTGCCGTGCATATAGAAATGTCTATTTTTCCAGTGATGTTTGTTAGGTTTGAAGAAAAATAAAATTAAAAATGCATTCAACCTTTTGTTCCAAATCATTGATTCTCTGTCCAGTTTTTCCTTTAAGAACTCTAATCTTACTCCTTACATCTTTTTTGACACTTTCAGTAGGCTTTTCAACAACTTTTGGAATTCTTGTGGACATTCCACTCTCCTTTGTGGGATTCTTGTTGTGTTTGTTGCAGAATTAGATATCCTCTCCATCTGGAAATTTATTCCCACACTTGTTTTACCCCAGAATATTTCTTCATTGTCATAGGAACTTGTTTGGGCTTACTCTCAATTTCTTCAATACTTCTGCCAATCTTCCTGTGATGATTTTTAAATGAGAATTGTCTATCCTTTCATCTTTTGTGGGGTTTATAGTTCTTTCATGTTATTTGGCAAATGCATAGCTATTTTGAGGTGATGAGGGGGAACTGAGCTTCTACAATATCTCCAGAAATCCTTTAAATAAGTGTGTTCTTGAAAAGTTTAATGTAAATCCATTTTTTTTGAAGATAAAATTCTGTTTGAAAGGAACTGAGCAGTCATTGCCTTTGTTTTTCTTTTTGCTTGTAATTAAATGAGGAATCTATTGGTGTAATGGGAATAATTGTGTCTTAGCTTATGATTTTGGAAAACGTGGATTTGGTATGCTGGGTTTTTTTGTTTAACGAGGTTTCCTAAATGGACATGCCTATAATAATAGTAGTAATAATAGCTAACATTTATATAGCACTTACTGTGCTAGGCACTGTGGCTTTATATGCAATTTATCCATTTGAATAAAGCCAAATACTCAATGAGAAACATTTTCAGCACAAATCTTCATCCAGAGGCTTAGATATTTTTATTAAATTTCAGGTGACCCTTTAGGTTGCTTCTATACTTGAAATGTGGAGGAAGGATGAAGGATCTATTTAGATAATTCAAGCAAAACAGAAACCTCATGTAATTTAGGCTCATTATCTTTCAAGTGAAATTGTGGTTTGAGGGGAGGGTCTTGTCAGAGCCCAACAACTATATTAACTTCTTGCTCTATGTGTTCTAAACATGGGCTTAGAGTACCAATGTTCTGAAAGACTTACTATTTTTCATCACTGTCACTAGTCAATCATGTCAATGTCAGGACCTTTGCCTTTGCTGCCGGGTAGACAATAATTGCCTAAAATAGAGGTGTTTATCTACTTAAACAAAAGGGAGACGCTTTGGAAATACAGAATGGGTATTTAGGGTCCATTTGAACCAGTATCCTAGGCATTGACATAATTACTTTGTGTTCTGGGTCATCTTGAAGCCTGGAGGCTTAGGAAACCTCATTCCCAATTGGATGACCCCTCTGGATGCTTACTTGATTAGTTTTCTCAGGACTTCTTTCCCAGGCTGGTTTTTTAGGGTGCAAATGAAAGTATTTTCAAAAGTGGTAGCAATAGTATAAATCATGGAGCAGACTGTACTGATTCATCTGACTGATACCTTACTTGGTACCTGGGGTCCCATAGTACAGAGTCACTGTTACAAAGTGGAAGGAGTTGGTGGAGAAAGCCCTCTTCTATGGCATGGTCAGAGGTTTCTCAGGATGGTGACAGTGATGTTGGCATAGAATACCAGAGTCAGCCAGAAGGGGCCCCTTGTGAACAGGAATGTGTCCCCAAAAAGCCATTGTTTAATCTCTGTGGATAGGCATACAGGTCAGCTTCATGACAGATTTCTGGTTGCAAAAGGAATGCCGAATTTCAATTAGTGGTTGAATGGTCAAAGTAACAATGAAGATAGGAACAATAAAACGTACCAGTTGTGGCACACCCACTAGCTGAGTGTGAACACTTAAGGCCAGCATTTGAGGGTGGCATAGATGACTATATAATGGCTAAAAGATATCATTAAGCAGAATTCAATAGATGCCCAGCAGCCAAACGTGATGAACTTAGGGAAGGAGATAATTTCACTGGCCAGACAAAAAGTTTGCTATATCACAGTAATCATATTTCAAATACGGCTGATCTCAAAGATGAAAAAAATGAGCCAAGAAGGATCTGCTGAAGCTGTGCTCAACATATATCACCATTAGGATCATAACATTGTTCCTTAAGGTCATGACAAAGATTCCAGGAAAACACCTCAAATAGCCGCCGGAATTTCCAGTTAAATTCCAGTAAGATAAATGCCATAGCCCTCACAGATGTCTTCCTTTGGTGGATGTGTTTTAGAAATACTGCAATGCTTTTGGGATCTCATGAAGATGAGTATTCCCTCCACCAAGCTGAAACCCCTGTATACCCTCTCATCCCCATCCTCTTTATCATCTCCTCCCTGAAAATTATACCCCAAATTCAAAGTCAGCATATATTTAGTACTTGTGGCTCCAACCTCTATCATTGGATTCAAAACTAACTTTCTCCACTTTCTAGCTTTGTTACTCTAGGTAAATCACTTACTCTCTCTGATCCTCATTGTCCTTGTATCATTTCATAAAGGTCTTCCGATATTTCTTTCATATTTGTCATTTTGTGGAATACTAATATTTCCTTACTGTAACATGCCACAATTCATTCAGTTGTTTCCTCCGGGAGAGGGAGAGGGAGGAGGGGAGAGAAAGAACCTGAATCATATAACCATGGGAAAATAGTCAAAATTGATTAATTAATTAAATGGGAATAAATAAGATGAGTAAAAATAAAAAGAATAAGTACTATTAAAAAGAAATAGTACTGGTATGAATATTTTTATGCGGATTTGTCTTTTCTCATTGTAAGTAACTACCTTGGAGTATAAACCTAATACTTGCATCCAAGGATATGAACAATTTTGTAACTTTTCCTGTATAATTTCAAATTATTTTGTAAAATGTTTGGACCAATTCAAAGTTCTGCTCACAGTGAATAAGCATACCTATTTTCCTGGATTCCTACCAACATTAAATGATTCTGTCGTTACCAGTTTGACACAGGTGAAGTGGATTGTTTTGATTATTAGCAATTTTGAGCCCTTGTTTAAATGTGTTGGTAATTTGTTTCTTTTGAGAACTGTCCCTTCATATCTTTTGGCCATTTATCTTTTGGAGAATGGTTCTCAGTTATATGGATTTGTGTTAATAACTTGTGGGTAAGAGGTTCTTTTTTGTGTCCTGGAATCCTCAGGTAGCCTGGTGAAGTCTAAGGATCCCTGCTCAAAATGTTATTTTTTAGGGCAGCTGGGTAGCTCAGTGGAGTGAGAGTCAGGCCTAGAGACAGGAGGTCCTAGGTTCAAACCCGGCCTCAGCCACTTCCCAGCTGTGTGACCCTGGGCAAGTCACTTGACCCCCATTGCCCACCCTTACCAATCTTCCACCTATGATACAATACACCGAAGTACAAGGGTTTAAAAAAATGTTATTTTTAAATGAATACAATAAAATACAAAAGAATTAAAAAAAGAAATTGAGGATTAGTTAAAATGACTTTGTAATTTTTTTCCTATCCAAGTTCACAAACCCTCTGTAACCTATCTATAGAACTGCTGGGGTCCATCTAGGTTAACAACCCCTGTTTAAAGATTTTTGAATGGCAGATTTTTATAAGGATGTTTTATACAAAGATTTTTCTAATACATTCCCCCCATTTTTATTCTGCCTGGATATATTTTATTTCTACCAAAGCACAAATATAATTAAAGTAGTTTAATTTTTAAAATAATATTTTTATGCTATGAATGATTATAAAAATTCTTCATTTATTCACGGTTGTATGATATAACCTTCCTTGTCCTCTTAACTTTTTGATGACATTTAAAAAATTGATTTCATTTTACTCTTTAGAATTTGTTGTGATATATGGTGTAAGTTACTGGTTCAAACCAATTTTCTGTATTTTAATTTTCCCAGAAGCTATTGTTGAATAGAACTCTTTCCCCAAAACTTTTTTTCCTAGGTTTACCAAAGACTAGATTTGTGCATACATTTCCTCCCCCACCGCTAATCAAAGGCATGTTATGTGTATATATATTTTTAAATTTTTGTTTATTTAATTAATTTAGAATGTTTTTCCATGGTTACATGATTCATGTTCTTTCCCTCCCCTTCTTTCCCACTCCTGGAGCCAACAAGCAATTCCACTGGGTTTTACATGTATATTGTTCAAAACCTATTTCCATATCATTAATATTTGTAATACAGTGATCATTTAAAACCAACATCCCCAATCATATCCCCATAGAACCATGTGATCAAGCAAATGTTTTTCTTCTGCCTTTCTACTCCCACAGTTCTTTCTCTGAATGTGGATAGTGTTCTTTCTCATAAGTTCCTCAGAATTGTCCATTGCTGCTAGTAGAGAAGTCCATTACATTCTATTGTGCCACAGTATATCAGTCTCTGTGTACAACATTCTCCTGTTTCAGCTTCTTTTGCTCTGCCTCAGTTCCTGGAGGTCTTCCAGTTCACATGGAATTCCTCCAGTTCATTATTCCTTTCAGCACAATAGTATTTTATCACCAACAGATACCACAATTTGTTCAGCCATTCCCCGATTGATGGATACTGCCTCATTTTCCAAATTTGCCACCACAAAGAACTCAGCTATTTTATTTTTGTACAAGTATTTTGTCCTTATTATCTCTTTGGGGGTACAAACCCAGCAGTGGTATGGCTGGATCAAAGGGCAGACAGTCTTTTAAAGCCCTTTGGGTATATTTCCAAATTGCCTTCCAGAATGCTTTGATCAATTCACAACTCCAACAGCAATGCATTAGTGTCCCAATTTTGCCACATCCCCTCCAACATTTATTACTTTCCATTGCTGTCATATTGGCTAATATGCTAGGTGTGAGGTGGTACCTCAAAGTTATTTTGATTTGCATTTCTCTAATTATGAGAGATTTAGGACACGTTTTCATGCTTATTGATAGTTTTGATTTCTTTATCTGAAAATTGCCTATTCATGTCCCTTCCCCTTTTATAAATTGGGGAATGGCTTTATATTTTGTACAATTGATTTAGCTCCTTATAAATTTGAGAAATTGGACCTTTGTCAGAGGTTTTTGTTATAAAGATTTTTTTCCCAATTTGTTGCTTCCCTTATAATTTTGGTTGCATTGGTTTTGTTTGTACAAACCCTTTTTAATTTAAGGTAATAAAAATTATTCATTTTACATTTTGTAATATTCTCTGTTTCTTGCTTGATCTTAAATTCTTTCCTTTCCCATAGATCTGACTGGTAAGCTATTCTATGTTCACCTTCTTTATATTTAAGTCATTTGTCCAATCTGAATTTATCTTGGTGTGAGATGATTTAAAACTTATTTCTCCCATACTGTTTTCCAATTTTCCCAGCAGTTTTTGTCAAATAGTGGGTTCTTGTCCCAAAATCTGGGATCTTTGGGTTTATCGTATACTATCTTGCTGAGGACATTTACCCCAAGTCTATTCCATTGATCCTTCCTTCTGTCTCTTAGCCAGTACCATATTATTTTGATGACCACTGCTTTATATTACAGTTTAAGATCTGGTACTGCTAGGCCCTATCCTTCACATTTTTTTATTAGTTCCCTTGATATTCTTGATCTTTTATTCTTCCAAGTGAACTTTGTTATAATTTTTTCTAATTCAATAAAAAAGTTTTTGGTAGTTTGATAGATATGGCACTGAATAAGTAAATTAATTTGGGTAGGATTGTCATTTTTATTATATTAGCTTGTTCTATCCATGAGCAATTAATGTTTTTCCAATTATTTAGATCTAGTTTTAATTGTGTGGAAAGTGTTTTATCGTTGCGTTCATACAGTTCCTGTGTTTATTTTGGCAAATAGATTCCTAAGTATTTTATATTGTCTAGGGTGATTTTAAATGGAATTTCTCTGTCTAACTCTTGCTGCTTAGTTGTGTTGGAACTACATAGTAATGCTGATGATTTATGTGGGTTTATTTTGTATCCTGCAGCTAAAGTTGTTGATTATTTCCACTAGGTTTTAGTTGGTTCTTCAGGATTCTTTAAGTAGACCATCATATCATCTTCAAAGAGTGATAGTTTAGTCTCCTCATTGCTTATTTTAATACCTTCAATTTCTTTTTCTTCTCCAAATGCTACTGCTAGCATTTCTAGTACAATGTTAAATAATAGAGGTGATAATGGGCATCCTTTTTTCACTCCTGATCTTATTGGGAAGGCTTCTAACTTATCCCCATTGCAGATGATGCTTGCTGATGGTTTTAAATATATACTGTTTATTATTTTTATGAAAAGCCCTTCTATTCCTATACTTTCTAGTGTTTTCAATAGGAATTAGTGTTGTATTTTGTCAAAGGCTTTTTCACCATCTATTGAGATAATCATGTGATTTCTGTTGGTTTCGTTGTTAATATAGTCAATTATATGAATGGTTTTCCTAATATTAAATCATCCTTGCATTCCTGGTATAAATCCCACCTGATCATAGTGAAAATCTTTGTGATCACTTACTGGAGTCTGTTTGCTTGTATTCTACTTAAGATTTTTGCATTTATGTTCATTAGGGAGATTGGTCTATAGTTTTCTTTCTCTGTTTTTGATCTACCTGGCTTTGGAATCAGTATCATATTTGTGTCATGAAAGGAATTTGGTAGAACTCCTTCTTTGCTTATTTTGTCATATAGTTTGTATAGTATTGGGATTCATTGTTCTTTAAATTTTTGATGGAATTCACTTGTGAATCCATCTGGCCCTGGGGATTTTTTCTTAGGGACTTCCTTGATGGCTTGTTCAATTTTTTTCTGAGATGGGATTGTTTAAATATTCAATTTCTTCTTTTGTTAATCTAGGCAATTTATATTTTTGGAAATATTCACTCCATTTCACCTACATTGCCATATTTATTGCCATATAATTGGGCAAAATAGTTCTTAATAATTACCTTCATTTCCTCATCATTAGAGGTGAGGTTGCCCTTTTCATCTTTGATACTGTTAATTTGATTCTCTTCTTTCCTTTTTTTATTAGTACTTTATTTTATTTCTTTTTTCAAAGTACCAGCTTTTATCTTGTTTATTAATTCAATAGTTCTTTTACTTTCAATTGTATTAATTTTGCCTTTGATTTTTAGGATTTACAATTTAGTTTTCATTGGGAGACTTTTAATTTGTTCTCTTTCTAGTTTTTTTTAATTTGTATGCACAATTATTTGACCTCTTCTTTCTCTGATTTGTTGATATAAATTTTCCCCTGAGTACTGCTTTGTCTGCATACCATAGATTTTGATATGATGTCACTTCATTGTCATCCTCTTCAATGAAATTATTAATTGTTTCTATGATTTGTTCTTTAACCAACCAATTTTGGAGAATCATTTTATTTAATTTCCTATTAATATTTTATTTTCCTCTCCATGTACCCTCACTATATTATTTTTATTACATTATGATCTGAAAAAGTTGCATTTATTATTTCTGCTCTTTTGCACTTGTTTGTCATGTTTCTATGCCTTACTACAGTGATGGGAAAACTTTTTAAAGAGGGGGCCAAAGGAAAGGAAATGCTCATCTGTCAGTCTATTTCTAAGGCAACTCTTTTGAAGTTTCATTGTATTGTATGGTACTCATTGTATTCGTCAGATTAGGAATAATGTCGCAAGGTTAGAACATTTCAGGGGGCCGTATCTGGCCCACGGGCCATAGTTTGCCCATCACTGCCCTAGTACATGGTCAATCTTTATTTTTCTCCATATATCTATTAACTCTAATTTTTCTAAGATTTCATTCACATCTCTTATCTCTTTCTCATTTATTTTTTGGTTTGATTAATCTAGATCTTATAGAGGAAGGTTCAAGTCTCTCACTAGTATAATTTTTACTATCTATTTCCTCCTTAAGCTCCAATAGTTTCTTCTTTAAAAATCTGGATGCTATACCATTTGGTGCATACATGTCGAGTACTGATATATTTCTTCATTGTCTATACTCCCTTTTATCAGGATGTAATTACCTTCCCTATCTCTTTTAATCAGATCTATTTTAACTTTGGCTTTGTCATGTATGATTGTAACTGCTGCTTTCTTTTTTCTCAGTTGATGCCCAATAAAATTTGGCCCAGCCTCTTGCCTTTACTCTGACTGTGTCTACCTGCCTTGTGTGTTTCTTTTTTTCCTTTTTCTTTTTATTAAAACCCTTACCTTCTGTCTTGGAGTCAATACTGTGTATTGGCTCAAAGGCAGAAAAGTGGTAAGGGCTAGGCAATGGGGGTTAAGTGACTTGCCCAAGGTCACAAAGCTAGGAAGTGTCTGAGGCCAGATTTGAATCTGGGACCTCCTGTCTCTAGGTCTGGCTCTCAATCCACTGAGCCACCCAGCTGCCCCCAATATCATGTGTGTTTCATGTAGAAAACATATGGTAGGATTTTGCTTTATAATCTGCTCTGGTATCTGCTTCTGTTTTATGGATGAGTTCACCCCATTCACATTCAGAGTTATGATTTCTGTTTGTGTATTCCCCATCATCTTTATTTCCTCTTTTAGTCTTGCCATTTCTTCTTTCACTATTTCCTTCTACACCACTGTATTGCTTTTAATCAACGCCCTTATTCCCCACCCTTATTTTACTTTCCTTCCCACTGACTCCCTTTTTAGTCCCCTTTTATTTTTCTTTAAGGTCTATTAATTGCCCCCCACCACCTTTCCCTCCCTTTTAATACTCCCCTCCCCACTCCCCCTCCTTTGTTTTTCCCTCTCAACTTCCCTGTAAGGTAAGATAGAATTCTATACCCCAATATATCTGGCTGCTCTTCCCTATCAGAACTGATTCCACTGAGAGTAAGGTTTAAGTATTACCTTTTAGCACTCTCTTCCTCTCCTTCTTATAATAGATTCTTCCCCCCACCCCATGCACCTCTTTATGTGGTATAATTTATCCTATTTTTATTCTTCCTTTAAGTTTCTCTTAGTGCAATCTTCTATTTCCCTCCCTTTTTTATAAATCATCTTAAAAAACTTAGTACCCCAACATCCGCCTATAAATAATTCTTCTATCTACTATGATAATGAAAACAATTTTAAAGAGTTACAGATATCATTTCCCATATAAAAATATAATCAATTTAACCTTGCTGAAGCCATTACATTTTTTTACCCCTCTTTCTTGTTTACCTTTTTATGGTTCTCTTGAATTTTGTATTTGGACATCAAATTTTCCATTTAGTTCTGGTCTTTTCTTTAGGAATGCTTGGAAATCTTACGTTTTGTTAAATGCCCATACTTTCCCCTGAAAATATATAATCAGTTATGATGGCTAGGTGATTCTTGGTTGTAGACCCAATTCTCTTGCCTTCCTGAATATCATATTCCAAGTCTTGCGGTCCTTTAGTGTGGGGGCTGTCAGATCCTGTGTAATCCTGACTGGAGCTCCTTGATATCTGAATTGTCTCTTTCTGGCTGCTTGAAATATTTTCTCCTCCTCTTGGAAGCTCTTTAATTTAGCTATTACATTCCTGGGGGTTGTATTTTAAGGAATTAATGTAGGGGCTGATCTATGGACTCTTTCAATGACTATTTTGACCTCTTGTTCAGGAATATCAAGGCAGTTTTCTTAGATAATTTCTTGTAATATGATGTCAAGGCTTTTATTTTTTTTCCAGGCTTTCATGTAGACCAATAATTCTCAAATTGTCTCTCCTGGATCTGTTTTCTAGGTCCGTTGTCTTTTCACTATTTCATGTTTCCTTCTATTTTGTCATTCTTTTGACTTTGCTTTATTAATTCTTGCTCTCTTGTGAGATTATTGGCTTCTACTTGCCCAATTCTAGTCTTTAAAAACTGGTTTTCAGCTATGATCTTTTGATTTTCCTTTTGGTTTGTTCTAGCCTGCTTTTCATGGCTTCCAACAGGTCAATTCTGGTCTCTAATTTGCTTATTACTTCATTTGATTCCTGTGCCTCTTTTTCCAAGTGGGAAATTTTAAGCTGTGATTTTCTTTTGAATTACTTTCATTTCTTTTTCCCACTTTTCGTCTATCTTTCTTACTTTGTTCTTGATCTCCTTTTTGAGTCCCACAAGAGCTTGTGACAATTTCTATTTTTTGAAAGTTTGGATGTATTTGCTTGTTTGTCACTCTCTTCTGTTGCTTTTGTAGTTTGCTCTTTTTCTCCATAGAAATTATCCAGGGTAAAAAGTGTTTTTTTTGCTGCTTATTTCTTTTGCTACTTGTGAATTGAGTTTCCTGCATGTTGGTGGACATTGCTTTCTTAGCTTCTGTCTCTCAGGGCTTTGCCTTGGTAGTATCTTCCAGGAAGTTCTTTGCTTAGTGTACTTTAAAGCGGTTTGCCTTGAGGCTTTTTTTTCAGTCCCTGCTGCCTCTGTTGTGGTCAGCCCTTCTTCTGCTCATTCTCTGTGCTCTGATACCCAGGCTTAGAGCTCTTCAGCCTCAGGTCCCACATTTTTCTGCCAAGGCCTTGCACTGTCCTCAGGGGTAAGTCTCAGTCAGCCCAGGAGAATTTAGAGATTGACCCAGCCTTGCTCTGTCTCTGGCAGGGAAGATGGTATGGGGGAGGTGTGATCTGCTTGTACTTTGATAAATGTAGTTTTGCCCCTTATAGTGAGGAAATCCCCCAAAACTGGCTACCTTTATTTCTGTCCTTTTGAGACACTTCATATTGATTGGTTGGAAGGAGATTTAGAAAGTTCCTGTTAATACGGGGCCATCTTAGCTCTACCCCTCTGCATTTCCTTTTAAGTTCACTTTTTGAAAATCTATTTCACTCAGCTGTGTGATCCTGGGCAAGCCACTTGACCCCCATTGCCCACCCTTACCACTCTTCCACCTATGAGACAATACACCAATGTACAAGGGTTAAAAAAAATAAAATAAAAAAGAAAATCTATTTCCCTGATTAACTTTTCTGTTTTTTTATCCAGTACCAGATAGTTTTTATAATTAATTGTTTTATAATATAATTTGACATCTGATAATGCCAGAACCCTTCCAATTATTTTTATCATTTTCCTTAGATATAATTATCCACATAAATTCTCAACCTTTTATTCGTACAGATGAATCCTGTTATTGTTTTGTCTAATTCAATAACATATCCCCTTGGTTATCTGATTGATTTAGCATTAAATCTGCAGATCAATTTAATATCATCATTTTACTTTCTTATATTGGAAGATGTGATTGCTGAGCCACTGTCAGTGATCTTTGAAGGATCTTAGAAAATAGAAGAGTCACTGATATGTTAGGAAAGGGAAAATGCCATCCCAATTTTTAAGAAAAGGAATAAAATAGACTCTGAAAATTGAAGGCCAATGAGCTTAACTTTGCTTCCTGGTGAAATTCTGCAGTTTAGATGCATGTATAACCCAGTGGAATTGCTTGTCAGCTCCGGGAGTGGGGAGAAAAGAGAGGTGGGAAAGATCATGAATCATGTAACCATGGAAAATATTCTAAATAAACAAATTGATTTTGAAAAAAGGAATTCTGCAATTTATTATTAAAGAGATGGTTAGCAAACAACTAGAAAAAGGAGACAGTGATCATAGAACAAAATCATGGCCGACTAAACTATTCTTCTTTTCTAAGATGAGGGCAATACTATAGCTATGGTTTACCTCAGATTTAGCAAAGCATTTTACTGCTTTTCTCATGTAGAAAAGATGTTATTTTGCTTTTCTCTGTATCCCCAACACTTAAAATAGTACCTGCAACTTACTAAGCTGTGGTTGACTTCCTGAACGAGTTGTAGGCTAGATGACAATATGATTAGGTGCAATGAGAACTAGTTGAATGGCTGTATACAAATTAGTCATTAATAGTTTGATTTCAATTCTAATTCAGCTGCTACAGCAATCCTTTATTAACCTCTTGCAATGTCCTTAGGTGCTGTAGATATAAAGATATAAATGAAGCATCTTGTATCCTCAAGGAGCTTACATTCTACAAAGGGGAAATGACATGAATATAGTTAAATTATGTATGTGTGTGCACATGTATATTTATGCAGTACATAGAGACTCTGGGGCTATTCTTCCAACCCCTACTCATAAGAAAAAGTCAGTTAAGGCTGCTTATTTCTTCTGTCTAGGTGTAGCTCTGAGGGTTTGGGAGTTGTTTGCTCATATCATAAGGACCACTAATGTACTTCTTCCCATGATTATGAACTTATAGCATTTAGCCATAATTAATTGACCTTTAGAAAGGAGTATTTACTAAGAGGGTATAATAAAAACAGTAGAGGTGCAAAAACATGTTCCTCTCCCCAAAATCGGTGACCCATTCTGCTGTTGATCATTTGTTTCTACAAATTATATAGATAAATACGAAGTCTGAGGGAAAGTGAGTTCAAATTTAGAAAGCACATGTTGCAAAGGGTTAATTCAAAGCTCCCAGTTACTAGAAGTCCTTTTTTCTCTACTTTGTGGACATACTCATGAAATTCCCTTTAAGTATGGTGTCACTTTTATGTTGGAGTCCTCATAAAGCTTTGAATTCTCATTCCTCGTCACATCCAGTTTGTCTTCAACTCCCAATAGAATCACTCTTTGGGAGAAATCTGCCAGGATATAGATGAAAAAGCTTAAATTATCCTGACTCTTTGAAGCCTCCAAAGTCCTCCTCCTGCTAAGGGAGTGGAGTGGGAGGAAGAGGTTGAGGCCACTACCCTGGAGTACTCTCCTCTCTTATCAAGTGATTCCTTCTCAGAGGCTTGACTGACCTTAAGCTTCCAGATAATTGAATCCTGATTCTAAACTAGCTCACTGTTTTTATGCAAGTCTCACAGGACATGGCCATGTTTCTCAACCAATCTGAAGATTTCCTTTTGTATCTAGTGATGCCAGTGATATCCAGGCCTGTTCACACCTAGTGAACAATCCAGATATATTCTTTCCTCGTTAATTAAAGTGCCAAAGCAATCTTCCTAAAGCCAGGTTGGACTATTTCCCCTCTACCCCTTCCTTCCACTCACTGAATTCCAATAACTTCATATTACCTCCCAGAAAAAATATAAAATCTTCTGTTTGATTTTTAAAGCTCTTTATGGCCTGCCCCCCAGACACACACACACACACACACACACACACACACACACACACACTGTCAGTTTTTTTTATGTTTTACTCCTCTCCTTGTATTCTATGATTTTGGACCCTAGACTCCTTGCTGTTCCTCACACATGATACTTCATCTCATAGCCTCATGCATTTGCAATGGCTGCCCCTCATGCCTGCAATTCTTTTTCTTCTACCTCTTGGCTTCAGTTCTCCCTTCTGCAAGAGGCCTTTCTCATTTCCCCTCAAATGCTAATGCCTGCCTTCTGAGATTTCTTCCAATTCACCCAATATATGTCTTGTATGTATATGGTTGTTTGAATGTTGGCTCCCCACTTAGATTGTATACAAGCACGGTGCTGACAGAATTGGTTTTTCCATTCTTTATATCTCCAGTGGCTGTTGTAGGTGCTTAATAAATGTTTGTTGACTCGACTCAGGGTATCATGGCAGAGTAGCTTATCACTTTCTTTAAGTGGGTTGAGGCTTATTGTCAAAGCTGACCCCCCACCTTTATGTATGTGTGTTTGTGTGTGGCAAGGAAGTTATATCTCACGCAGCTGTGGAGAGGGGACAAATTCATCATCAGCCATGACATAAAGAATATAATATAAAAATAAACTAGACTACTTCAATTACATTTGTGCTTTGGCACAAATAAATACATGCATCTAGAAAAAGGAAAATGCATATTGGGGGAAAATATTTGCATGAAGCATCTGTCAAAATGAAGGGGCTTAGCTAGATGACTTCTGAGTTCCCTTCCAACTCTTAAGTCTGAATTATAATCTCTTTGAAAAGATCATGAATCTAGAATGGAAGAATGATTTATTAGTGATGGAGGACTCCAAGTATCTAGGTTCTTGGAGGCTGTCTCTGCCCAGAGCAGAACAATTAAATTGCCTTAATGGCTGTTTCTTTCCTCAAATAGTCAAGGAAGCAAAAAGGGGTCACTGGCTTTTTGAACTTCAGTTTGGACACAAAAGAGGAAGAACTGGTCATCAGAAAGCTCAAATTTAGGATAAATAAGGAGATAAAAGCCTGGCACAATCTGACAAGCATTCTGGATGGGAGGGGGTGCATAGAGGTAGATGCATTTGGTTTTAAAATGTAGACAAACATAAACAAACTCATGAACAAATTATACTCCCCCGTAAACCGTCTAGCAAAACAATATAGAAGAGTAATTGAGATTGATAGTTCATGCAACCGTATTCTTTTGTAATTTACTCTTTGTTAAAAGAAAAACTGTGAGCTTTAAGCAAAAAGCAAAATCATCCAGTTCAACAAATATTTGTACAACATCTACTCTCTGCCAGGAATTGCTGCTAGGTGCTGGGGGGAGGGGTGTAAAAAGACAAAAACAAGTCAGTCCCACTCCTCAGGGAGCATGTAAACTATGTAAATGAATTAGATGTGAGGGAGGGTGATGGGAAATAAAATGCATATTAAGTAAGTAGGTAAATACAAAATATATGCAAAGGAATTTCAAAAGAGAGAGGGTTCTAGTACCAGGGGCAAGGGGAGAGAAATAGAAAGGGTCCCATGTGGGAAGAGGCAGCACCAGAGTTGGAATATAAAGGAAGCTAGGCATAAGGAGAGGCCTCATGGAGGACTGTTGTGCAAAGGCATAAGAGTAAAAGATGGAATACAAGCACAGGGGAAATAATTAGTGAGTCAGTTTGGTAAGAACCCTGAGTGTGTGAAGGGTGGTAATGTGAAAGAAGTCTGGAAAAGTAGGTGAGAGCCATAGCGTTGGATTTCTTATTGCTGTTGCTGTGTGCAGTGTTCTTCTCATTTTGCTCACTTCACTTTTCATCAGTTCATGAAAGTGTTTCCAGGTTTTTCTGAAATGGTCCTGTTCGTTATTTTTCATAGCACAATAATATTTCATTATAATCCTGTACCATTACTTCTGGCATTCCTCATTTGATGAGCATCCCTTTGATTTCCAATTCTTTGTCACCACAAAAAAAGAGCTGCTGTCAATATTTTTTTGTACAAGTAGGTCATTTTCCCTTTTCTTTGATCTCTTTGGGATACAGACTTAGTAGAGTCAGAGGATATGCTCAGTTCTATAGCCCTTTGGGTATTGTTCCAAATCAATGAGAATTAACGTTGAAAATAATTCTGGGAGTGATTTGGACTTCTGATTTCACCAGCATGGAAACTCCCTCCACTGATGCAGGTCAGCTTCAGAGACAACTCTCTCTTGGGCCAACACCCAAGCACTGAGAGGTTCCCCCATGGACATGAAGTCAATGGATGTCAGAGGGAGAATTTGAACCCTGGGTGTTAGAAAGGGTGATGCTTCCATTAACACAACTGGGGATGTTAGAAATAGAGAGGGTTTGGGGGAAAGTGTAATAAGCTCTGTTTGAAAGTGTTAGGCTTGAGAAGTCTAAGAGATGTCTAGAAGGCAGTAGGCAACATAGGACATTCAGGAAAGAAATCAGGACTACATTTTGGAGTCATTTGTTTGGTGCTGAGCAAATCCATTACAGCTGAGGTGATGACTCTCAGAACTTAATTAGGCAAGGGGATGATGATGATCAAGCAAATTAGCCTGAGAATTATTGGACAGGTAGGAGGAAAAAATCAGTATCACAAAAATCAAGGGAGGGGTTAGTGTCCAAGAGAAGGAGATGATCAATAGTGTCAAAGTTAACAGAAGGCTCAGGAAGGATGAAAACTGAGAAAGGGAGAAAGGAAAAAAGGTAAGAGGCAGAAAGACTGAGCTGAATTAGACTTCTGGCTCCAACACTTATTCGCTGTTCAGACCCTAGGTAAATCATTTAACCCTTTTAAGCTTTGGTTTCCCCATTTGCAAAATAAAAATCAGCATGTCTGTGAAGGAAAGAAAGCACTTTTCTAATCCTTAAAGCTTTCTAGAAATGGGAGTTGTTATTATTATAAAATAAGTGGTAAAATATCAGTGAAGGAAGAAATTCAGGTCATTTTTCCCCCTCTAAAGCAGAGTAGGGTAATAGTATTGTGTAGCCACAGCTGAAGATTGTTATGTTGACATTTTTCCACTCTCCATGGTTACTGGAGGGGAGGGGGGAAGAGAGGAGAGGATTCGCTCTGAAATGAGCTCTTAGTGACAGTGGAGAAGATGAATCATTTTCCTTCCTCACCTCATCTCATCTAATAACTGCATCTCTTATACTTCAAGAATCTTATACTTAAACCTCTCTCTCAATACAGTCTGACCCATCCATAGTGGTCTGGCAGGCATGGGCAGAAGGCATATGACCCTACAGTGTCAAATCCAGTCTTGGGAGTGACCTTTGATCTGCTGAAAGGAGAAACATAGGAAGCCAGACAGGGCTGAAAGTTTGAGATACTGTTCTCTCCCAGGGAGATGATAAACAGCGTACACTGGGAAAGATATGCCAAGGGTGATTTGGAGTAAGGGGAATCGGAAGGGGGAGAGAGAGAGACTCTAAAAGGCATTGTCCCTTTCATCTCTGGCATTATTTTGTCTCCAGATATGGTCTTTAATTTACCTAGCTTAGTACTATGACCCTCCTGTGCTAAAGGAATGTTTGCTCTTAAAATCTGATTCAGGTTTGTGCCTAAAGTAATGTTCTGAGTTTATTCCTGCTCCAGATTCCTTTGAAAGGATCTTTCCTCTCTCATATCCTGCCTTTTCTAATGCTTATTTATGTGCTTGTCATATCCTCTATTAAAATGTAAGCTCTTTGAGGGCAAGAGTATAGTACTTTATTATATTTGTATCCTTGGGGAGTAAAATAGGAGAAACTTAATAATGGTGCTGACTCAAACTGGCAGATTATTAGTAGGACAGGACCTGAAGCTGAGGATGATAATTGTACCCAAACTATTCTCTCCAAGGTTGCTAGTGATCTCTTAATTGCTATAATCTAATGGATTTTTCTCAGTCTTCATGTTTTTTTGAATTCTCTGAAGTCATTGGTGCTATTGTTCACCCTCTTTTCCTAGGGTTTTCACTACCCTTTCCTGGTCCTTTTCCCATCAATCTGACTACTCCCTCTCAGTCACCTTTGCTGAATCTTTATCTAGGGATATGTCAAACTGGATGTCTCATAAACATTTCAATTTCAACAAGTCCAAAACAAGTCTATTTCCCCCCTAAACCATTTCTTCTTCTGAACCAACCTAATGGTCAGACTCCTCATTTAAATTTGTCCCACATAGCTAATCTGTTGCCAAGTCTTATTGTTTATACCTTTACCAAATTTTTTGGTATATATGCCTGTCTCTTCACTCACACAACCACCACCCTGATAAAGGTCCTCATCACCTAGTGCCTAAATTATTGCAAAAGCCTGTTGAGTCTCCCTGCAATGAGTCTCTCCCCCTCTCTAGTCCATCATCTATTCGGCTGCCAGAGAGATCTTCTAAAAGTACAGATCTGACCATGGCACACCCCTGCTCAATAAACTCCATCAGTTCCCTGTTACCTCTAGTATTAGATATAAATTATTTTGCTGAATATTTAAAGCTCCTCAATGAACCCGGGCCCATTCTGACCTTTCCAGGCTTTCTGTAATTTACTTGATTCCCTTCCACACCCTCTGCAATCCAGCAATACTCGCCTTCTTGCTCTTCCTCACATACAACATTCCATTTCTTGACACTACCTTTCCACTGGCTATCGCCACATCTGGAACACTCTCTCTAACCTCTAAGAAGGTTCTATATGTATGATGGCTCAAAACCTTGGGCAGGGCACAGAAGTAGGAAATACTCTGCCTTAATTCCTTTACCTTGATCCCAACTTAAATCTGACCAGTCAGAAGCTATTACGACTTTCTTGTTCTTTCTGAGATATCTTTGAGATGTCTTCCTGAGACTTTTACTTTGGCTCTCTAATTCTGCCCCTCCCTTGACTCACTTTGTAATCCATCTTTTCCATCTTTCACTATAAATGACTGAAACAGAGCATAAGGCTCTCAATAGTGCCTGGAAACCAATTTGCTGACAAGACAGGGTATCTTTTGCCAGAAGACATTTGGCAAGGTCTTTCTTGATAGCCAGAGTACCACAGTTTCTCTTTTTTCAAACCCCAAACTTGGCTCGTGACATTGCCCTCATGCCTTATGAGAATGTAGGAAATCATTGGTAGAGAAAACCCAGTAGATGTCCCCAGCCCCAAAGGAGGATAGATATGTGCCTTCATTTGGCAGTAGAGGCATATGATGGGGGAGGAGGGAGAAAGACTTTGGAACACCTTGGAGGAAAGGAGCCTTTCGAGGGCCACAGTATCATCAATTTTCTTAACCACAGTGTCCACTGATGCTTCAAGGAAACAAAATAAAAGGCTCTGATGGCTTAAACATCACTACCAATAATAACTAATACAATGTTCATATGAAACCAGAAATAGAATTCAAGAGAAGATAGATCTGTCTCGGACCCTAATGCTTCTATAGCACAAACCCTGGAGATGAGTGTTATTGTGAAATTCCAATGTAAATGCTAGCCACATTGAGAAATAACTATGGGAGTAAAAATGCAAAAGAAGAACATATGACATCACTTATCATGTGTCTATATGGGTATGTGATTTGGGGTTTAGACTTTAAAAGATCGCTCTGTAGCAAAAATGAATAATATGGAAATAAACATCCAGTGATAACATTTGTACTGCCCAGTAGAATTGCTTGTCGGCTCTGGGAGGGGGGAGGGAAGGCAGGAGGAAAAGAAAATGAATCATGGAAACATGGGAAAATATTTAAAAATTAAAAAGAAAACAATTCCAATGTAATAAAAAGCAATTGTGTGTAAAATGGAGCATTCTCTCTCACGTGTGAAGGTGATATTTGAAAAATTTTCCTGTGACAGAAGAGGGATTTGACTTGTTCTGCTTGTTCCCAGAGGAAGGAACTAAGAGTCATGGATAGAAATTGCAAAGATACATACAGCTCAATATCAATCAACAAGCATTTATTACGTTCCAGGCACTGTGCTAGGCTTGGTGACCAAAATCAAACAATCCTTCCCCTCAAGGAGTTTACATTTTATTGGAGAGATATGCGACATGAGATACTTGCTTACAATTATACCTATTCCAAAGTGGAATGAATAGTCTCTGAAAGTAGTGGCTTCTCCCTCATTGGAGATCTTCAAGTAGATGCTGGATCAATATTCACCCAACTTTTAGATTCTGTGATCCTGTAATCATATATATATATATATATATATATATATATATGTATAACATGTTTCAGGATCTCAAGACAAGGGTTGAAGACAAGAGCCTCTTCTTGACTAGTCCCTGCTTATTTCACCCATGTCTTCTTTTCCACTGACTTGTCAAACCTTTCCTGTACCTGTGTAACCCATGGCCCTGGTCCCTTCAAGGCTTTTGTCTCACATGAACTGGATTAAATAGTAGGGAAATAATCATTTTCTCTCTTTAGCCTATTACCCTCACCTAGAGTTATGTTAGGAATATTAGACATGTTATCCAGGACATCAGCCCTCTATACTTAAGGCCTTCCCTTCCTTCAAGATCCAGATACCTCCTCTATAGAAGCTTTCCTTGACCCCCGCCTTCAATTCTTNTCCTGTAATCATATATATATGTATATATATATATATATATATGTATAACATGTTTCAGGATCTCAAGACAAGGGTTGAAGACAAGAGCCTCTTCTTGACTAGTCCCTGCTTATTTCACCCATGTCTTCTTTTCCACTGACTTGTCAAACCTTTCCTGTACCTGTGTAACCCATGGCCCTGGTCCCTTCAAGGCTTTTGTCTCACATGAACTGGATTAAATAGTAGGGAAATAATCATTTTCTCTCTTTAGCCTATTACCCTCACCTAGAGTTATGTTAGGAATATTAGACATGTTATCCAGGACATCAGCCCTCTATACTTAAGGCCTTCCCTTCCTTCAAGATCCAGATACCTCCTCTATAGAAGCTTTCCTTGACCCCCGCCTTCAATTCTTGCAGCTCTTGGTCCTTCTTTCACTTTCTATTACATCATAGCCTTTTGTGTACTTGTCTTTGCTAACCTCTTTCCCCCAAATACAATGATAAGTTTTTTGAGAGTAGGGTGTATTTGTTCTTGCCTTAGCATCTTCAGTGTTGAGCATAGGCTCTTCAATGTCCCAGAATTCTCTTTGATGAGATATGGTTATCAGAGGCCAGGGAGGAGCAGGGAGTCTAGTTCCCCTGTGGGTCTCCTAGGATCAGCCCTTTGAGTGAAGGGAGTAGTTGGAAGAGTACATTAGCCTTGGAGGCTTGGGCTACTAGGGATTCAGGTAGCTTTAGGAGGAGAGCTTGTATCCCAGCTACTATTGTAGGATTGAGTCATCAAAATCAGTTGCCTCTCTTTTCTCCACTTCTACCCCTTCCCATGAGGGGAGGTGAAGTAGAGATATGCAAGCAAATTTTGATATGGTGAAGGGTACCTTGGAAGATCTTCGCAAGGGGGAATGTTGAGAGACTCCTAAAGGAAAGCTGGAAGCAGGATAAAGTGGAAAGAACACTGGATTTGGAAACAGAGCGTTCCGAATGGCAGCTCTGCTTGTAGAAAGAAGAGAGAAATTGTATTTGGTAGCTTAGGAGGTCTTTTGTAATTCTGAAATCTTATAAAGACATCTTTTGTCTCTTTCTATGTTGCTTGGGTCTATCCTTATTTCCAGAGCCTTAAGATCCCAAAGGATGGGGGAGGGGCAGGGTAAGGTGAGAGGAGTACTCAGTGAAAGTCTATTGCTTCCTTTGGCCAACATGGGCAAGCAGGTGCCATGAAGCCATCTGGCAGTGTTCAGTTGGGGGAGGGGGAGGAGGAAGCAATGAGTCTCCAAGGGGAAGCCCTTTGCCTACAGGGTACCTTCAACTTCCATCAACAAGTTACAAGGAGCCATCTGCCAAAAGGTGGGTGCTGAGGGCTAACTGACTCTTAAATCATACCCATCACAGTCTGAATCTCTACATAGACTAAGAGTATATTAAGGAGGGCTTCATTCTACCAAACCCAGGCTATTAGGTAGATATTCTGGAGAGCTCTCTGAGAAGTCTTATCTTGTGAGCTCTTCACAGGTCCTGAATCAGATACTTACAGAACCTGCAAGTAAGCTGGGTAGGTAGATACATTTCCTTCCTGAATAGCCATGCCTGGAAGCAGCTGGCAGGGGTGGGAACCCGGGGTTAGTTTCTGAGTTGGTGAGTGTAGCTAGACTGAGTGAAAGTCAGGGTCGCCATATGAGCAAGCACAGTTAATGGGCTTCCTTTTGCCAAAGTGCCAGTAAGAATGACAAACACGATCATCCCAGTCTCCTCAACCAGCCTTAGATGAGCTTGTCCCTCTGGGGCAGGCATAAAGATCTAGCCCAGAGGGACAACAATCTTTAAGTGCTGACTGTCCAAAACAGTCGGACATCAGATTGTAGTAACAGCCTCTGTTCCTGCATTGCCCTAAAGGTTAGAAAATGCTTTCTTCACAATAACTCAGAGCTCAGAGGATAGGATCAGAGAACCATAGGTCTCGAGCTGGAAGGGACCTAAGAAGCATTCAGTCTAGCACTGGATGACATTTTACAGTTGTCTGAAACCCAGGCAGTGGAAGGGGCTTGGTCAAGATTCACAAAGAATCATAGATCTAGAGCTGAAAGGGAACTTAGAGATGATTGAGTCCGACCCCTTTGTTTTATACTTAGTTTCTGGGCCTACTTTCCTCATCTGTAAAATGAGGGAGTTAGATTAGGTAGCTCTAACTTCCTTTTCAACTCTACCTCTTTGATCCTCTGAGTCTAAGTCTCTTCTCCTTGGGCCTCAGTTTCCTCCTCTGTAAACTAAGAAAATTGGACCAGGTGGCCTCTGAAAGGAATCCTACATTCCTTTGGCTAGATAACTTTTAAGATCCCGTCTAGCTTTAGACACATTAGCTTGAGAGCCTTGTTCTCCATCTAGTAAATAGCACCGAGCCAGGAATGGAGAGAAGGAATGAAGAGTTCCTTGCCAAGGCTCAAGCATATAGGACGATGATAATGAGGGGAGGAGGATGACTTCGATAGGAGAAGTCCATTGGACAGAGTGCAGGCCTGGAAGATGGGAAGGCACAGGTTCAGATCCTTCCCCCGAGAGCTCTCCCTGTGGGACCACAGCTGTCATGAAACTGCTGGGAACCCCAGGAGATGCCTGAGCACAGAGCTGCTAAGTGAGAGCCTTTTGGATACTGAAATCACAAATTCCTTTTGTATGAGAATGAAAAAAAAGCCTTTTGCACATCTCAACGCTTCTGTCCTCCGCCCCCCACCCCTCCCCAAGTCCAGAGAGGTAGATAATAACAGAGCTATTATCCCTATTTTACAGACAGGAAGAGGCCGTGAGTCCTTAAGTGAGCAACAAGAACATGGCTAGGACCAGGAGAAGGCAGAGCACAAACCCAGGTGTCCTCAGTCTAAGCCAGCCCTCATGCCAAGCACTGGGAAGAACAGGAGGGCAAACCCCTGAGCAACAAGCAATGCAAATGAAAACAAATGCTCACATGCATCCTCACACTCACAGGCACCCCCACCAGCCAGACACACAGCCAGACACACAGCCAGACACACAGCCAGACACAAAGCCAGACACAAAGCCATCGAGCCCCTCCAAGCCACTGAATAATTGCCAGTGAAGCAAGTCCAGTTTCCCTGCATATGAGGGATCAAATGGGGTAGCCTAACTAACTAAAGTTCTTTGCAAACTTTGAAGCACTATATAAATGTTAGCTATTATCATTAGAGATGATTGATGAGAGCTAATGCTAGGAAAGTATATCACGAAATTGTAGACAGTTAGATTTGGAGAGGGCTCAAGAGCAGTACTTTGACCAGTGATGAAACTGAAGCTGAATCATCAGCCTGCTACTAGTCGAGGGCAGAAGTAGGTCTAGACTGTGCATCCCCCAGCCCCTAATGCAGCGGGCTTTCCTTCCGGTGCACTGTGCGGGGTCTAGGCAGAGTGTAACCACCCACAGGTTGGAGCTGGGCATCTCTTTGTCAGGTAATAGGGAATCAGGTATTTGGGCACTGGAGTGAAAGGAGGAGAACTCTGCCTGGCAGGCTAATTGTCAGGGGCAATTTGAACACAAAGACTCTAAGAAGAAAATTATCCAGAATTATTACTTACAGAGGCTCTGTAAGCCCTTTTAAACATTCTCTAAAGACCCGGGGGCACAAGGGTCAGCGGGGAGTGGCACTCCATCAAAGATAAAAGCAGTCCCTGTCTTTCTACATGATACCATCAAAGACTCGAGCCCTTCCCCTCCTCCCCTCTCCTCATGCGTGTTCACTGACGTTGTAACTGTGGACTGGCTAAGAATGTATCCAGGGAGAAATGAGTGTCTTTATGTGCGTGATAGACGCGTCACTGCTAAGCAGCTCTCCAGCCGAGAGAAGCTATAAACAGAGTCTATTTTTTACTGTGGACATCATTAAATTAGGGGAACTTTTGATTGGACTGGAATAATGAAAGTTTTTCTCTGTTTTTGGATTAAATTGTTCAAGGATTTATTTTTTAAAGCCCAAAGATAAAAAGCCAGATACAGAGAGAAAAATGAAAAATAAAAGCAGTTTTTTAAGGTCTTCCTTCTCATCCCTCCCCCCTCCCCTGGGTGGTATAGTGGAAAGCTGTTTTAGGAAGCAGGAAAGACAAGAATTCTAATCATGTACCTAACATATAACAGCTGTGTGACCAAGGACAAATAAATTGATCTTTCTTAGCCTCAGTTTCCTCCTCTGTAAAAACGAGAGTTGGACTCATTGGCATCTGAGGTCCCATCCATCTCTAAATCTATTGTCCTGTGAAAAGAGAGAGCCAGTTTGTGAACTTAAATCTTTTGGCCCCAAACCCCTTATTCTGATCACTCCCCTATGATAATCATTATTTCTTCTACTCTACCCTGGGCATAGTGACAGTGCAAGAGGACAGGAGCTGTGGTGGTATGATGAAACATGACAGGAAGAGTCCTATGCCAGGAGTTCCAATTTCTAAACCTGGCTGGGCCATTTACTTGCCATGTGACTTTGGGTAATCCACTTTAATTATTCTTTATCTCAGGGTTTATTGTGTGGGATTATATAAAATAATGAATTTCCAAAGATACCACCTAGAAAGCCCCAGGTAAGGGTGAGCTTTTATTATTAACCTAGGAGAAGGGCATGGGTTCCAAACCCAGGAAAGGGTTTGGACGGTGTTATGATGCTAAAAAAGAACACAATAACAGATTTTTAGCATATACGAACTATATTTTCTAATCACTTTGGGGGTTTGCTTTTTTTTAACACTGTGTTAGGGACTGAAGCCAGATGCTAAGCATGTAGAGAAGTGGAGGCAGCATATGTAAATGACTGTTTCTTAGTAAAATGATTCTTTACCTGACAAAAGCATTCACTCCCAGAATGCCTTTCATTAATAATTTCCCCTAGTATAATTTACCAAGAGATGCAGTATTATGCAGTGGGTAGAGTACTGGACTGGAAGTCAGGAAAACCTGAGTTGAGATATTGTCTCGGATACTTATCCTGTATCCACGAATGAGTTTTTAAACCTCTCGAAAGCTTTAGCAACTCTTTACAACTGTTAGTCATAGACAGGTTAAGATCTGAGTAGGTGGTGTTTCTACCCCTAGGCAGATGAAGGGAGTTCCCTTCCCACATAGGTCCTTGATATAGTGACACAATCTACCAAAATGCAACATACAACCAATTTCAGAAGCATGTTCATTCTCTTTGGTAGGGATGCTAGAGCTTTGGCCACTCTGACTTGGCTTTGACTTGAGATTGTGCATTTCCTCTACCATTTGCCATGAAAATTAAATGGCAATTAGTCCAACCCTTTTTGCATTTCTCCTTTGTTTCAGGAACTAATTATTGGGGCAAAGGAGCTCGTTTTGGGCCTCATGCTGGAGATGATCCTCAGAGTCTCTTTTCTTATCTGGTTCAGTAGAGAGGAGACAATGAAGCCTAGGCAGCAGTGTGAGAACATTCTGGAAGGGAAAATGGATTTTGAGTGTTTTCCTTGGTTTGAGTCCTGACTCCAATACTTAACTACCTGGGTGACCCTTGGGCAAGTTCTTACCTCTCTCAGGTTCTTAGTTTTCTCTTTTGTAAAATGAGATAGTTGGTCCAAGGGGCAAGGTCCAAGTTCCTTTCCAGCTCTGACATTTCTGTGATAGAACCAATGCTGGTCTACAGTTGTAAAACCAGCACATCTTTTTCACTCTGCAAGATATAGGAGACTTTGGGAGGAAAGAGCAAAGTCAAATTCTGGAGACCTTACAGAGGTTTGGCCATGGTGGTCCAGAGTTTCCTCTGGTCTCTGACTTTGTTTTGAATGGTCCCAGCTACTGACCATCTTATCTAGAAGAGATAATCAAGAACTCACATGTTATCTGTTGTGTTCCCTAGGATACTTGTGTGTGGTCCCATCCACAATCAAACTCTAGGCTGTTCTGAAACTAGGACATAGAATCCATAAAAGAACGGATCTGAATGATGATGACCTGCAGATTCATCTTGTATTTTGTTCTCCACAATTGAGCTCAGCTTCCCCTTCCCTTGGCAAGAGTATTCTGTTAGCGGCATCAGAAGTGATAGCTCAGGTCCCAAACATAACTCATGCTGAGAAGGGAAATCACACTTCCATCTCCAAATTCATCTTGTTAGGATTTGAAAATCTCCATGAAAATCTTCTTGCTCTTTGGAATAATCCTGGTAGTCTACCTGGTGACCATGATGGGAAAATGTCCTGATCATCACTGTGGTGTTTGCTGATCACCACCTCCAGACCCATATGTACTATTTCCTCAGCAACTTCTCTTTCCTAGAGATCTGCTACAAAGCCTCAGTGATCCCTAAAATGCTCAAGACTCTGTTGTCAGTACATGATGCCATCTCCTTTGCTGGGTGTGTGATCCATCTTTATTTCTTTAGCTCCATGGCTACAACAGAGTGTTTCCGTTTGGCTGCCACGTCCTGTGATCTGTACTTGGCCATCTGTAACCCATTCCTGTACCTGGCTCTGATGACCCTCCATGTTTGTGTCCAGCTGGCTTTTGGTTCTTGGATGATGGGTTTCATGGCTCCCATTGTCTCAGTGTTTTTAACTTTTTGGCTTTCATTCTGCACAGCCAATGAGATCAAGCACTTTTTCTGTGACCTCAACCCTATCATCAAGCTGTCCTGCATTGACACTCAAATTGTTGAGACAACTATCTTCATTACCATGTACCTTGTGATGGTAGGACCCTTTACATGGACAGTAGTATCTTATGCCCAGATTGTCCATGCCATCCAGAAGATCCCTTCCATGACAGGAAGGAAGAAAGCCTTTTCAATATGTTCATCTCACCTCACAGTGGTTACTCTGTACTATGGGATACTGGGAGTTGTGTATGGGAGCCCTTTGTCCAACCTGTCAGCAGATACGAATACATTTTTATCAATATTGTATACAGTGTTCACTCCCATACTTAACCCCATTTTTTATACACAGAGGAACAAGGATGTAAAGGAGGCCTTAAGGAAACTGACCCAGTGAATATCACATTGGGCTACCCTGCTTGAACATGACAAAGAATTTCCCCTGTAAAGGATGGGCAGGCATTCCTTCTGTGAATTATGGGAATAAACTTCTTTGGTAGAGTAGAAAAAGTGCTGAGTTTCCAATGACTCAGAAGTTCTGACTACTATTTAACTAGCTGTGTGATCTTAGGTAGGGTTCATATCTCTTCTGGGCTTCAGTTTGCCCACTCTGTAAAATAAGAACATTGGAGAAAGCAATCTCACTCTAAATTCTATAACATTATTTTGGCTAGTCAGGCAGAAATGGATGTGTTTTCCTCCTCTCAAAATTATAACCCTTTTCACTTGTATATCAATTTAGGATTTTCAAATGACTTTTTTATTTGTTAGCTCATTTGACCTTCACAATAGCCCAGTTCAATAGGTGAAGCAAGAATCCCTATTTTGCATATGAGAAGTGAAGTATCTTTCCCAAGATCACACAGGTAGTTAGTGGTGGAAACCAGAAGTCAGTTTCTTCTGCCTACAGTCCAGGGTTCTTTTCATCACCAGGGCACCTGGACTAAGAGAAATGGTTTCCATTTTAATGAGCGGCACAGCAAAGGCTTCCTTGTTTCCCAACTATCTCTGCTGTGGTACAATTATGGAACCTAGATTTATTCTATCACTCACTCCTTCGGAGGAAAACACGGAAATCTATTAAAATATAAACAATTATTTGTCCAAAACAGAATTCACTATTGTGTCTTGGATCAGATTAATTCTAGTACAGTATTGGGTGCTAAGGGGATAGTGTCAGGAAAGATCTCTATTTCTGCTTCTACCCAGTCTCTTCCTCCTCCTCTAATTCAGGCTTCACATCTTTAATGATTGGTTTCTCTTTCTGATGAACAGCTCCAATCATATTACCATATTGCTCAAAGACATTCATTGGCTGTCTACTGATAAAAATGGAAACTCCTTTGCTTGGCATTTAAGACTCTCCAAAGTCTAGATCAAAATTACTTGTCCACCCTACTTAACACTGCTTATCTTTATGTGTTCCATGTATGTCCCTGCCAAATGGATTGCCTCTGAAGCTGCTTTGCTTCTGGGTATCCATGGAAGCTTTCCTCAATGCCTGGAACATGCCCTTTTCCCTTCTGTTCCTACTGAAATTTCCCCCATCCTTCAGTGCAGGAGCCACCTCTTTCATTAAGTCTTCCCTGATTCTCCCCATCCCCAGCTCAACTGAAGGAATGTTCTTTCCCCTTCTTAAATTAGCACTTTGGTCTTCTCTTGTACATTTACCACATTCTGTCTTGTATCATAATATGTATATGCTTTGTCTCTGTCTCTCTGTCTCTCCCTCTCTTTCCGTCTGTCTGTCTGTCTGTCTGTCTGTCTGTCTCTCTCACTCTCTCTCTCTCTCTCTCTCTCTCTCTCACACACACACACACACACACACACACACACACACACACACACACACACACACACATGCACGTCCCTCCTACTAGATGATAAACTCCTTGGATAGAAACTCTTAAAGTTATTTTTTCTATCTTGTCAGCCCAGTGCTTATCACAGAACCATGAATGTAGGAGAAAGAAAATAATAAATTCCCCTTTGACTTAAGAGAGGAAAGGAGAGTAAAAGAGAAGAAAAACATTAGCTGATATATTTTATACTTTAATTTTCACAAAACACTTTGCATACATTAACCCATTTGAGCCTTATAACAGTACTGTGAGCTAAGTGCTATTATGAAACCCATTTTGCAGATGAAGAAACCAAAGTAATAAGAGATATGCCCAGGGTCATATAGCTACTAAGTGTATGAGTTTGGTGGTTATTAGCCCAGGTATTCTGAATACCAAGTCCAGCATCCTACTTACTACACTCAACTGCCTCATGGAAGAGAATAAATATTTTTCTATAGTATCTACTATGTTCCTGGTATTATGCTTAGCACTTTTTACAAATGCTTTCTCATTTGATCCTCACAACAACCTTTAGAAATCAGTGCTATTTTTGTCCCCATTTAACAGTTAAGAAAACTGAGTCAGCAGAGGTTTAAGTGACTTGTCCAGGGACAAAAGTCCCTTTTTGACTCCAGCCCCAGCATAATATTCAATTTGCCACCAGTTACCTCTAAGGAGATGGGTAAAGGAAAATGTGTAGGGAACCTGGTTGAATAACAAGTAAAAAGAACACTGGTCTTCAAGTGAATAGTCCTGGCTTAGTTTCCCAACTCAGCTGCTGGCTGTGGACCCTGGGCAAATCAATTTTTGTTTTTGTTTTGGTGTTTTGATTCATTTGTGTGTTTGCTTAACTCTATAACAATTAGAGAGCCAAGGCCAGGCAAACCTGGCTTCGAGTTCTGCCTCTAACACTTTCCACCTATGTGACCTTGAACAAATAACTTAACTTCCCTGGGCCCCAGTGTTCTCATCTGTGAAACAAGGGGGCTAGACTAACTGGCTTTGGAGACATCTTACAACTCTATATGTATGATCCTGTGACCTCAGTCATTGAAGTTTTCTATGCTCTAAGCAGCATTCTGATACTTTAAGTTGCGAAGAAAAGGACAGAGTTACTTCATGGTGAGGCTGGAATGATGGTAACTGACATCAAAGTGAAGGGAGAGCCGCCCAATCACACACTGCTGTTCTTTTCTCTACAAAGGAGAATAATTTTTTGCACTGGAAATTTCAGGGTAAAAAGATTAATAGGGATTTGATGTCCAAGAAAATTGAGGAAGTTGTAAGAGAGCATGGAGCTGAGCTGCCCTTGATGAATTCAAGTCAGGTGAACTCTATCCCATAGCATGAAAAGAACTGTGGATGTGACTGCAGAACTACTGTCAGCAATATTTGAAAGATATTGGAGAATGGGAAGGTACCAAAGACCTGAAGAAGGGCAAATGTCCCAATTGTCTTGGTTTTTTTAATTAAAGTTTATTTAATTAACTAATTTAGAATATTTTTCCATGAATGAATCATGTTCTTTCCCTTCCCTCCTCCCACCCCACCTCCCATAGCCAATGAGCAATTCCTCTGGGTTTTACATGTGTCTCTGATCAAGACCTATTTCAATATTATTGATATTTGCACCAGGGTGATCCTTTAGAGTCTACATCCCCAATCATATCCCCATTGAACCATGTGATCAAGCAGTTGTTTTTCTTCTGTGTTTCTGCTCCCACAGTTCTCTCTCTGGATATGAATAGCGTTCTTTCTCATAACTCCCTCTGAATTGTCTTGGATCATTGCATTACTATTATTAGTCTATTATATTAGGTTGTGCCACAGTGTATCAGTCACTGTGCACAGTGTTTTCCTGGTTCTGCTCCTTTCACTCTGCATCAATTACTGGAGGTTTTTCCAATTCACATGGAATTCCTCCAGTTCATTATTCCTTTTAGCACAGTAGTATTCCATCACCAACAGATACCACACTTTGTTCAGCCATTCCCCAATCGAAGGGATCCCTTCATTTTCCAATTTTTTGCCACCAGAAAGAGCACAGCTATAATAATTTTTTTTAACCCTTGTACTTCGGTGTATTGTCTCATAGGTGGAAGATTGGTAAGGGTGGGCAATGGGGGTCAAGCGACTTGCCCAGGGTCACACAGCTGGGAAGTGGCTGAGGCCGGGTTTGAACCTAGGACCTCCTGTCTCTACGCCTGACTCTCACTCCACTGAGCTACCCAGCTGCCCCAGCTATAATTATTTTGCACAAACCTTTTTCCTTATTATATCTTTGGGTTATAAACCCAGCAGTGGTATGGCTGGATCAAAGTGCAAGGCAGTCTTTTAACACTCTTTGGGCATATTTCCAAATTGCCTTCCAGAATGGTTGGGTCAATTCACAACTCCATCAGCAGTGCATTAATGTCCAAATTTTGCCATATGCCCTCCAACATTTATTATTTTCCTTTGCTGTCATATTAACCAAGCTGCTAGGTGTGAGGTAGTATCTCAGAGTTGTTTTGATTTGCATATCTCTGATTATAAGAGGTTTAGAACACTTTTTCATGTGCTTATTGATAGTTCTGATTTCTTTATCTGAAAATTGCCTATTCATGTCTCTTGCCCATCTATCAATTGGGGAATTACTTGATTTTTTTGTACAATTGATTTAGCTCCTTATAAATTTGAGTAATTAGACCTTTGTCAGAGGTTTTTGTTATAAAGATTTTTTCCCAATTTGTTGTTTCCCTTCTAATTTTGGTTGTATTGGTTTTGTTTGTACAAAACTTTTAAATTTAATGCAATCAAAATTATTTATTTTACATTTTATCATATTCTCTATTTCTTGCTTGCTCTATTTCCCATAGATCTGACATGTAAACTATTCTATGTTTACCTAACTTACTTATAGTTTCCTTCTTTATATTTAAGTCATTTGTCCATTCTGAATTTATCTTGGTGTAGGGTATGAGATGTTGATCTAAACCTCTCCTATACTGTTTTCCAGTTTTCTCAGCAGTTTTGTCAGATAGTGAGTTCTTGTCCCCAAAGTTGGGATCTTTGGGTTTATTGAAGGCTAGCTTGCTGATGTCACTTACCCCAAGTCTATTCCATTGATCTTCCCTTCTGTCTCTTAGCCAGTGCCATATTGTTTTGATGACCACTGCTTTATAGTACAGTTTAAGATCTGGTACTGCTAGGCCCCCATCCTTCACATTTTTCCCCATTATTTCCCTTGATATTCTTGGTCTTTCATTCTTCCAAAGGAATTTTGTTATGATTTTTTCTAATTCAGTAAAGAAGTTTCTTGGTAGTTTGATAAGTATGGCACTGAATAAGTAAATTAATTTGGGTAGGATTGTCATTTTTTATTATGTTAGCTCATCCTACCTATGAGCAATTACTATTTTTCCAATTGTTTGGATCAAGTTTTAATTGTGTGGAAAGTGTTTTATCGTTGTGTTCATATAGTTCCTGTGTTTGTCTTGGCAAATAGATTCCTAAGTATTTTATATTGTCTAGGGCGATTTTAAATGGAATTTCTCTGTCTAACTCTTGCTGCTTAGTTGTGTTGGAACTATATAGTAATGCTGATGATTTATGTGGGTTTATTTTGTATCCTGCAACTTTGCTAAAGTTATTAGTTATTTCCATTAGTTTTTTAGTTGATTCTTTAGGATTCTTTAAGTAGACTATCATATCATTTGCAAAAAGTGATAGTTTAGTCTCCTTGTTGCCTATTTTAATACCTCCAATTTCTTTTTCTTCTCTGATTGCTACTGCTAGCATTTCTCATACAATGTTAAATAATAGAGGCAATAATGGGGCATCCTTGTTTCACTCCTAATCTTATTGAGAAGGCTTCTAATTTATCCCCATTGCAGATGATACTTGCTGATGGTTATAAATATATACTGTTTATTATTTTTAGGAAAGGCCCTTCTATTCCTATACTTTCTAGTGTTTTCAATAGGAATTAGTGTTGTATTTTGTCAAAGGCTTTTTCACCATCTATTGAGATAATCATGTGATTTCTGTTGGTTTCATTGTTAATATAGTCAAATATGTGGATGGTTTTCCTAATATTAAATCATCCATGCATTCCTGGTATAAATCCCACCTGATCATAGTGAATAATCCTTGTGATCACTTGCTGGAGTCCTTTTGCTAGTATTTTATTTAAGAGTTTTGCATTTATGTTCATTAGGGAGATTTGTCTGTAGTTTTCTTTCTCTGTTTTTGATCTGCCTGGCTTTGGAATCAGTACCATATTTGTTTCATAAAAGGAATTTGGTAGAATTCCTTCTTTGCTTATTTTGTCAAATAGTTTGTATAGTATTGGGATTAAATGTTTGATAGAATTCACTTGTGAATCCATTTGGCCCTGGGGATTTTTTCTTAGGGAGTTCTTTGATGGCTTATTCAATTTCTTTTTCTGATATGAGATTATTTAAGTATTCTATTTCTTCTTCTGTTAATCTAGGCAATTTATATTTTTGTAAATAATCATCCACATCACCTAGATTGCCATATTTATGGCCATATAATTGGGCAAAATGGTTCTTAATAATTACCTTAATTTTCTCTTCATTAGAGGTGAGGTCACCTTTTTCATTTTTGATACTGTTAATTTGGTTTTCTTCTTTCCTTTTTTAATTGGATTAACCAGTACTTTATCTATTTTATTTGTTTTTTCAAAGTATCAGCTTCTAGTCTTATTTATTAATTCAATAGTTCTTTCACTTTCAATTTTATTAATTTCTCCTTTAATTTTTAGGATTTCTAATTTAGTTTTTTATCTGGGGATTTTTAATTTATTTTCCTTCTAGTTTTTTTAAATTGCATGCCCAATTCATTGACCTCTTTCCTCCCTGATTTGCTAATATATGCATTCAGGGATATAAATTTCCCTGAGTACTACTTTGTCTGCATCCCATAGATTTTGATATGATGTCTATTCATTGTCATTCTCTTCAATGAAGTTATTAATTGTTTCTATGATTTGTTCTTTAACCAACTGATTTTGGAGAATCACATTATTTAATTTCCAATTAATTTTTGATTTGCCTCTCCATGTATCCTTACTAATTATTATTTTTATTGCATTATGATCTGAAAAGGTTGCATTTATTATTTCTGCTCTTTTGCACTTGTTTATCATGTTTCTATGCCCTAGCACATGGTCAATCTTTGTTAATGTACTATGTGCTCCTGAAAAGAAAGTGTATTCTTTTTAGCCCTATTTATTTTTCTCCACATATCTATTAACTCTAATTTTTCTAAGATTTCATTCACATCACTCCAGTAAGTGATCACAAGGATTATTCACTATGATCAGGTGGGATTTATACCAGGAATGCATGGAATGCATGGATGATTTAATATTAGGAAAACCATCCACATATTTGACTATATTAACAATGAAACCCTTCTTATTCCCCTTATATTTTTCTGTAGGGTCTATTGAATTCCACCCCCCCTCTTTTTCTCTCCCTTTTGGTACTCCCCACCCCACCCCTAAGTTTTCACCTCTCAACTTCCCTGTAGGGTAAGATAGAATTCAATACCCCAATGGATCTAGATACTCTTCCTTCTCAGAGTTGATTCCATTGAGAATGAGAATAAGGTTTAAGTATTATCTATTTGCACTCTTTTCTTTTCCTTCTTAAAATAGTATTCTCCCCTTCCCCCTCCCATGCACCTCATTTTATAGTATAATTTATCTTATTTTTCTTATTCCTTTAAGTTTTTCTTGGTGCCATCTTCTATCCCCCCTTTCTTTTTTTTAACATATCATCTTAAACCACTTAGTATCCCAACCACTATCTATGAATAATTCTTCTAACTACTATTACAGTTAATACAGTCTTTGAGAGTTACAAATATCATTTTTCCATATAGGAGTACAAACAATTTGACCTTACTGAAGTCCTTAAAAGAAAAAAATTTCCCTCTCTTTCTTGTTTACCTTTTCATGTTTCTCTTGAGCTTTGCATCTATCCATTTTGTTCTGGTCTTTTCTTTACATATACTTGTAAATCTATTTTGTTAAATGCCCATACTTTTCCCTTGAAATATATAGTCAGTTTTGATGGGTAGGTGATCTTTGGTTGTAGGCCCAATTCTCTTGCCTTTCTGAATATCATATTCCAAGCCTTGTAGTCCTTTAGTGTGGAGGCTGCCAGATCCTGTGTAATCCTGATTGGTGTTCTTGATATCTGAATTGTTTCTTTCTGGATTCTTGCAATATTTTCTCCTTAGCTTGGAATCTCTTGAATTTGGCAATTACATTCCTGGGGGTTGTCTTTTAAGGAATTGATTTAGGGGCTGATCTATGGACTCTTCCAATGTCTATTTTGCCCTCTTGTTCAAGAATATCAGGGCAGTGTTCTTGGATAATTTCTTGTAGTATGATGTCAAGATTTCTGTTTATTTCCACGTTTTCAGGTAGGCCTATGATTCTCAAATTGTCTCTCCTGGACCTATTTTCCAAGTCAACCATCTTCTCAATGAGATATTTCATGTTTCCTTCTAATTTGTCACTCTTTTGACTTTGCTTTATTAATTCTTGCTGTCTTGTGAGATCATTAGCTTCTACTTGCCCAATTCTAGTTTTTAAAGACTGGTTTTCAGCTATGATCTTTTGATTTTCCTTTTCAGTTTAGTCTATCCTACTTTTCATGGCTCCTAACAGGTCAATTCTGGTCTTCAGTTTGCTTATCATTTCATTTGATTTCTGGGCTTCTTTTTCTAAGTGGGAGATTCTTTCTTTTAAACTGTTATTTTCTTTTTGAACTATCTCCCACTTGCTAAGTTTCTTCTATCTTTCTCATTTGGTTCATCATCTCAAATCTGAGCTCCTCAAGAGTTTGTGACTAATTTCCATTTTGGGGGGGAAGGTTTGGATGTGTTTGCTTGTTTGTGGTCCTCTGCTGTCTCCTCTGTAGTCAAGTTTTTTCCATAGAAATTATCAAGGGTCAAGGTTCTTTTCTTGATTTTTTTTGGTAGTTACAGATTGTAATTCCTGCGTGTTAGTGACCACTTCTATACTAGCTCTTTCTTCCCTTCCCAGTCAGAAGTCTGAGTGAGGCAGGCAGGCTCTCTGTGTATCGAGCTACAGAGTGGTTTTTGCCTGAGGCTATTTTTCAGTCTGCTGAATCTGTTGTGCGCAGCCCCTCTCTGCCCTATCTATGCACCCAATCTCCATGTTCTTCAGCCTCTTGGGGTCCCAAGTCTTGCTGCTCTCTAGCCATCCTTCCAAAAACCTAGTGATTGCCCCATGCTTTCTCTGACTCTGCCCTGCTTGCTCTGACTCTGCCTTGCTAGCTTTGACTCTGGTGCTGTAGGTCGAATGGGAGAGGGATGATCTGCTCACTCTTTGGTAGAAGTAATTTTACCCCCTTTTAGCATGGAAATGCCCAAACCCTTCCCACCTTCAAGGCTGTGTCTGAGCCCCTTCACTTGTCTGATTTTGGATTTTGTCCTTTTGAGGCACTTTATATCAGCAAGTGGTGAGGAGAGGAAGTCCCTTGTGTCTACTCTGAGGCTATTTTAGCCCAGAAGTCCCTCAATTGTCTTTTAAAAGAGAAGAAGATATATCCAGTGTAAGTGTTAAAATTAATGGTTTGGCTAAATATATGAAAATTATAAATATTTTTAATAAAAGAGGTAGAAAGAGTGAAAGTAGAGAAATACAAAAGGGTAGAGAAGACATTAACCTATCTAATTTAATATTGTTCCAGTGCTTGGCTCAGCCAGGACTTGTCAATCTTCAATCAGAATTAAACTATATCCAGAAGACAGGGAGGGAAAACCAGCTATCCACTCCCCCAAGTTTCCTCCAAGAGGCAGGTCAAGACAATGACTGGAGCTGAAGGTGACTCCTCAGGCCTACTTTCTTCTTGGAGTGACTCTCTTCTTGGAGTTCACTCTCCACTAGACTCCACTTTTTTTTAGTCTGTGCTCAAGGATTGCTTTTATGGTGACTTCTTGTCTTCTCCCCTCTTCACATGGGCCAATCACAGTTTCCAAATTGCCTAGCACTGCCCAGGGGGCAGTGTTTATGGGAACTAGGTTGCACCTTCCAGAGGGGTAAATACTCATCAAAAGGGTTCACACTTCCTGAGGGTGCAAATAAGTTTCTGACAGTTTGAGTTAGAAAAAACCATGGAACTCTCCAAGTATCTTGCTGGCTTCTCACCTAGGACTAGGTGGGATGTGAATTCACTAGGTGGTTTGTGAGCTCTTCCACCCAGTTCAAGCCTGTGTTGATTCAAAGTTATTGCCAACCAAAGTATTAACTCCAACTAGGCAAAGAGAAGAAAGGATTCTCTTTTCACAAGTGTGAACTCAAAGAGAACCAAGAATTCCCTTTTACATCAGCAAACTATAGGCCAGTTAACTTGACTTTGACTCACAGAAAAATTTGAGCATATATTATCAAAGAGATTAGTGAACATTCAGGAGAAGGAAGTGGCAATCACTGAGAGCCAGCAGGCTTCATCAAGAATATCTCACACCAGATCAACTTCATTGCTTTTTCTGACAAGGTTACTAAACTAGTAGATATTGTCCGCTTAGATTTAAGCAAAGAATTTGACAGAGTAACTCATATTATTCTCAAAGAAAGGAGATATGGGTTAGATGACAGTACAATTAATTACATGTATTACAAACTAGATGATATGGCTAGGATCAAAGAAAACTCATTAACAATCCATTGTTGACTTGAATGGAAGTCTCCAGTGTGCTGTTCTGAGGATCCTTGTCCTCTGTTCTTTAACAATTGTGTCAGTAATGAAGAAATTTGGAAGATTAGAGCAGCAAGTGGTGGTGAAAATTGAGTAAACCACACTGACTCTATCTTATGACTCAATTCTGAAGTTAGTGCAGGTTACTTTCTATTCAATTATATGTCTAGTTCAGTTTCTGTCTTGTGAGAAAAAGTTATTCAATTGTGGGAATTGTGTAAAAACTTAATTGCATTATTTGAACCCAACCCTGTGTGGCTGAGAAGGTACTCCATACCTACTGATTAGAAACTCTTAACTAAGGATTTACTCTATGCTGACCAGAAACCCAGTCATATCCAAAGACTGATTGCAAGGAACTTTCTCACAATTATTCATATCTTATGAATAGTGAGTGGAATACCACTTTTTCTGATTTCAGGGAATTTTACCTGTTTGCTCTTCCCCTCCCAACTTGGAATGTCCTTAACCTTTCCTCTAATCAGAAATCAGATTGCCTAATTTTATATCCTGGTTAGTTGTTTTCTTTTAATTAGATAGTCTTATTCAGTTAGTTGTTTTTAATGTATAAAAATCTGTCTCCTCCTGTATTTGGGGTTCAGTGCCACAGCTGAGGAATATAACTGGACTCAATTTGTTAGGTAATTAGCATACATTACTTGATAAAGCTTAAACCTCTATTTCTTCAGTCATTTCATTTTCATCCATCACACACCCACCACAGTGACTTGGATAAAAGAGAAGATAGTGTATTTATTAAATTTTCCAATGATAAATAGCTAAAAAGAAGACCAAATACACTGGCTGATGGAGTTGACAGACTAGATCATTGTGCTGAATCTATTAAGATGAAATTGAATAGGAATAGAAATAAATGTAAAGTCTTACTTATGAGTTTAAGAAATCAACCTCATAAATTAAGTACAAGACTGTGGGAAGTATGGTTAGATACTGAAAAAGATCTGGAGATTTCAGTGCAAGCTCAACATGGGTCAGTGATGTCATCTGGGAGACTAGAAAGCTAACATAGCTTTGGGTTGTATGAAGAAAGGCACGGATAGCTTCCAAGAATAAGGAGATGGTAATCCCTCTGTATTTTTCCCAGGTCAGACTATGCCTATAGTATTATGTTCTGTTCTGGGCTCCATGTTTTAGGAAGAACATCAATAAACTGGAGAGTATTTAAGTAGCATGGTATCCAGGATGGTGAATGGCCTCTAGCCTAGGCCATATGAAGATTGGTTAAAGGAAATGGGAATGCTTAGCCTTGAGGGACATGATTCATAGCTGTCTTCAATTACTAGAAAGGCTGGCACATGTAAGAAGGATTAGTCTTGTTCTGTTAGACCTAAGAATGCAGAAATAAGAGAAATACATAAAGGCATCTGCCAGAGGCAGGTTTAGGCTTGGGATTAGGAAACCCCTAACAATGTCCTAACAATGAGAGCCATCCGTTCATTGTCTCAGATGCTGGTAAATTTCCCCTCATTAGACATCTTCCAGAAGATGCTGGATGACCCCTTCCTTATGTTATAGAGCTGATTCTTAGTGGAGCGTAGGTTGAACCAAGTGGCCACTGCAGTCCATTCCAACTCAGAGATTCCAGAATTCTGTACTAACTCTTGCATTGAGGGCCAGGAAACCCTGAATAATCATCAAGAGCTAGAGAAACCTAATCTATTCTCAGCATTATCATTTAAATAGGGGAAGGAGGGACAGACTAGGGCTGGTGAAGGTTTGAAAGATAATCTTGCCCAGTTCCAGTGTTTGCAAAGGAAGGCATTGGCCCATGTGTTTCCACAAGCCTCAGAACTCAGGTTTAGGAAGAGAGAGATACTCTGTATTCTTTTGCAATCCAAAAGGCTTCATACCCTTGGGAGCTAAACTTAAGGAAAATGATCATCATAGGGGCCAGAGGAAGGGTGGGATTAACTCTAAAGGGAAGAGAAGGCATAATACTAAACTGAAAAGTTAGAGTTAGGAATGCTTCGAGAAGCCAGAAATCTGTGCCCTCCTTACTGTGTAAGAATGAGTGAAGTGCTTAAGCCAAGGGGCATATTCTATTTGAAGAACTGTTGGAGAAGAAAGAAGGTAAAGACAGGTTAGTTGGGAAAAGAGAGTTTTGTTGGCCATGACCTAAAAAGAAATTTCAGGCTATTGAATGTTAGAGCTGGGAGAGATCTTAGAGATTGGGATTGAGGATAACCTAGATTCAAATTCTGCCTCTTATGCTTACAAGTTCTGTGACCTTAGCATCTCTGAGCCTCAGTTTTCTTGTCTGCAAAACAGAGGCCTGTAGTTCCTATCATATATGGCCATTGTTGGAATCGAAGCAATGTATATACTGTCTATATAGTACATTTATACAGGGAACAACTAGATGGCACAAGGCTTGCATTCAGGAAGATGCACCTTCTTGAGTTCTAATCCAACCTCATGCATTAATTAGCTGTGTGATCCTGGGGTTGGACTAGATGACTACTGGAGGTTTCTTCCAGCTCTAAATCTATGATCCTCTCTGTGATCTTGGGTAAGCCACTTAACCTCAGAACTGTAATTAGGAATTCTGATAGCTGGGGCATGTTGAATTGAGGTGGAAAAATGGGTTTTGAGACAAGTGTAGGTGTTATGATACTCCTTTGTATTGGTGAGGCAGACCAGAAGCGAAAGTCATAGGAGTTAGGGAGGAGGAGCCCATTAAAAGATAGTCAACCAGGTACCAAACTCATTAGGAGGAGAGAATGACTCAAAGGTCCATGCAAAACAGCAACAAAGACCAGGACAAGATAGAGAGAATATGACTATCACTTAGCACGCTTCTTTTCTCTCATCTATACTTCCATTTGGTAACATAGACACAAAATTATTCCTCTTCCTTTTCCAACATTCTTACAATGTCATCCCATAGGGATATGATGGGATTGGCCCTGAGATTTTGCTGGTCTAGGAAACTCCCAGGTGAGAGAATTGCCTCTATCAATGAAGAGTGAAGTCTGTTTTCCAATTTAGAGTCTGAGAGCATTAACTAAAATATCCACAGGTTAATTCTCTTGCCTAGTCATAGGACAAATACGTATAAGAGGCAAGACTTGAACCTAGATCTTCATAGCTTTGAGACCAACTGTGTATCTGTTACACCCCACTGATTCTCTTTAATATCATATATTGCCTTGAATTGTTGATTGTGTTGCAATGGAAATGAGTTGCTAAGGGAGACCGCAGCCACATTCCCTGGAGATTTTTTAAGAGAGTTACCTTTCTGAATGTGACAGTTTAAATGAAATTTTGTTCTGACATAGGAGGAGAGACTTAATGAATTGGAGAAGTCTGATATGTGCTAGGATTCAAGAATGTGTACTTAAATATTTCTTCTTGTCTTGATTCTTACTAGAAACATGACCAGCTTGGAGGAACCTCCAAGATCCTGCACTCAACTGGCAAAATCTTTGAGAGCCCAGGGGTCACCTCCTCTCAGGAATGAGGTTTACTTTACTGAAAAATTGTCTCTTCTCCAAAAATCAGCCTAGCTCAGTCACACAGGCTCCTTACCAAGTTGACTCTCAGGCACATTTTTTGACCACAGTAACTCTCAAAAGACTGTGTAGTACCTCATAGAAAGGTTGCAGTGAGACTTACTGGAGGCACTGTCCTTATCAACAGAATCACAGATACAAAATGTATTAAGGAAATAGTCCTTTGAGTAAGCTCACCTCTCTTGTTATTCTCTGAAGTTTGCCATTTCTTTCTCTAGCTCATGAGAGAAAACCATGGCAAACAGAGTTAAGTGACTTGCCCAGGGACACATAACTAGTAAGTGTCTGAAGCCAGATTTGAACTAAAGTCTTCCTGACTCCAGGCCTGGCATTCTATTCACTGTGCCATGTAGGTGCCCCGAGAATTTAAATGACTTATCCAGGGTCACAAAAGTAGCATGTGATAGAGCCAGAGTAGAATCAAAACATCATAGATTTTACTGCTGGAAGAAATCTTAGAGGCCACTGAGTCCAACTCCATCATTTTACAGATTAGGAACTGATGCCCCAAGCAGTGAAGTGACTTACCCAAGGCCACTACACAGGAAGTAACAAAAGTAGGTCATGAAAATGAAGAAACCTTACAGTAAGATGAAAGCAGACTTTGTTCATCTTCATCTAAAAGGAAGATGCTTCCAATACCACTCTTACAAAGAATTGTTTCTCATGATTTAGGCCTAGACACACAAAGAGCCACTAGTTCCAAGAGCCATCCTTTCCATTTTCCATTCTATCCCAATTTGTGAGTGAGACTAATCACTCTTTGTCAACTTCAATTTCTCTTCTGATAATAGGGAGATGAGATTCTTTATTTTGGACTCTTCTCACAGTCATTGTCACTGTCTGCCTAACTTTGGATCATTCATCCAATTACATTCATCAGACAAATATTTACTGAGCATCTTCCCTGTATAGGCACCTCCTACTGCTTACAGTTCAGTCAGATACAAAATCAGAGTCAGGATGAGACAGCCTGTGATAAGGCTCTCACAAGGACATTAGTTTGGGTCTGGTATCATTAAGATTTACAGAGGCTGACCTTGAACCTAGAGTGTCCTATAGCTTGGTTCTTGTGGAATGCTGGCTTTGAAGCCTGGATTCAAATTTTGCCTCTGACTCATTATTATGTGTCAAATCATTTCCTTTCCCTAGGTCTCAGTTTCCTTCTCTGTAACAGGACAGGCTTAGACTTGATAACCTTTGAAACTTCTTGGTGCTTTAGAGCAGTGATGGGCAAACTTTTTAAAGAGGGGCCAAAGGAAAGGAAATGCTCATCTGTCAGTCTGTTTCTAAGGCAACTCTTTTGAAATTTCATTGTATTGTATCCTATTCATTGTATTCATCAGATTAGGAATAATGTCACATGCCAGGATAGAACATTTCAGGGGGCCACATCTGGCCTACCTGCCATAGTTTGCCCATCACTGCTCTAGAGCTAGGAACCCAAGTCTAATGCCGTAATTAGTTTGTGCTCAGTCCTTTTCTCTAGGAACTATAACAGTTTTTTTGGCCACTTTCCCCCCATCTCCATCTAAGAGGATGACACAGCTCTCCTCTGTGATGCTTCCCAATTCTCTCTTTAGTACATGGTGCAAATATTATCACCTCTATTTACTTTTTTTCATTTTTTATTGTCATGCAAAATATATGTCCACATTGGTCATTGTTGTAAGAGTAAAGTTATACATAACCAAAACCCGAAAATAAAATAAAACCAAAAATACACTGATGTGAAAGATGACTCCAATGATTCTTTCTCTGGAGGTGGACAGCATTCCCCATCATAAGTCAAGATTGTTCCAGATCATTGCATTGCTGAGAGTAGTCAAGTTTTCACAGATAATCGTCCAATAATGCTGTTATTGTGTACAGTGTTCTCCCAGTTCTGCTTATTTCACTCTGTGTCAGTTTCCACAGATCTTTCCAGCTTTTTCTGAAATCATGTTTATCACTTCTTATAATAAAATAGTATTCCATTATCAACATGTACCACAATTTGTTCAGCCATTCGCCAATTGGACATCCCCTCAATTTCCAATTCTTTACTGCCACAAAAAGAGCTGCTATAGGTATTTTATACAAGTAGATCCTTTCTCCCTTTCTATTTATTATCTCTTCAGGAGACAGACCCAGTAGTGGCATCCCAATTTTGACACATCCTCTTGAACATTTACAATTTTCCTTTACTGCCATATTGGCCAGTCTGATAGGTGTGAAGTGGTACCTTAGCATTATTTTAATTTGCATTTTTCTAATCAAGAGCGATTTAGAACAGTTTTTTTATATGATTATTGATAGCTTTGATTTCTTCATCCTAAAATTGCTCGTTCATATCCTTTGACCATTTGTCAATTGGGGAATGGCTGAACATTCTTACAAATTGGACATAATTCTTTATAAATTTGAGAAATTAGACCTTTATCAGAAACATTTGTTACAAAGATTTTTCCCCAGTTTGTTGTTTCCCTCCTAATCTTGGTTAGATTAGTTTGGGTTGTACAAAAGTTTTTTATTTACTATAATAAAAATTATTCATTTTACATCTTATAATACTATCTCATTTGGTCATAAATTCTTCCCTTCTCCTAAAATCTGCCAGGTAAACAATTCTGTGTTCCCCTAATTTAGTTATGGTTTCACTTTTTATATCTAAATCATATATCCATTTTGACCTTATCTTGGTATAGGAAGTGATGGTGAATCTATGGCATGGGTGTCAAAGATGGCATGTAGAGGACTCTCGGGTGGGCATGTGGCTGCCCTCTCCATTAACCTTCCCAGAGTTTGTTGCTAGAAAGGCAGAGGACCTTGGGTGGAACTGCTCCCCTCTCCCTCTCTGCCACACCTGAGGACATTTTTTCACTTCACCTGTCCCTCCACCCAGAAGCCCAATGCGAGTGCCTCTCCACCCCCCATGGGGTAAGGGTGGGAGCAGGGTGTGCCTGGTGCTCAGGTAGGGGAGGGGCACAGCATGCAGTCTGGGGGGGTGGGGTGGGGGCAGGGCCCAGCACTCCTCTAAAAGGTTCGCCATCACTGGTATAGCTTCTGCCATACAATTTTCCAATTTTCCCAGCAGTTTTAGTTAAAGAGTAAGTTCTTATTCCAAAAGCTGAGATCTTTGGGTTTATCAAACACTAGGTTGCTAAAGTCATTTACCCCAGTATAGTGTGTAACTAATCTTCTCCATTGATCTACCATTCTGTTCCTTAGCCAGTACCACTAGGTTGTTTTGATGATTGCTGCTTTATAGTACAGTTTAAGATCTAGTACTGCCAGGCCACCATCCTTCACATTTTTTTCATTAGTTTCCTTGATATTCTTGACCTTTTGTTCTTTCAGATGAATTTTGTTATTATTTTTTCTAGTTCTATAAAATAATTATTTGGGAATTTGATTGGTATAGCACTGAATAAATAAATTTAGGTAGAATTTTAATTTTTTTTATATTAGCTTGGCCTACCCATGAGCAATTAATATTTTTCCAATTGTTTAGATCTGACTTTATTTGTGTGAAAAGTGTTTTGTAATTGTGTTCATATAATTCCTGTGTTTGCCTTGGCAAGTAGATTCTCAGGTATTTTATATTTTTTAGAGTGATTTTAAATGGAATTTCTCTTTTTAATTCTTACTACTGGACTTTGTTGGTAATATTTAGAAATGCTGATGATTTATGTGGATTTATTTTGTATCCTTCAACTTTACTAAAGTTATTACTTACCAATTAGGTTTTTAGTTGATTCTCTAGAATTCCCTAAGTATACCATCATATCATCTACAAAGAATGATAGTTTAGTTCCCTCATTGTCTACTTTAATTCCTTCAAATCCTTTTTCTTTCCTTATTGCTAAAGCTAGTTTTTCTTTTTAAAAAATTTTTATCTTTATTTTTTTCAATAACAAATTTATACATAAGTTTTCCAAAGTTATATGATTCGTATGGTCTCCCTCCCTTCTTCCCTCCCACCTTCTGGAGTTAATAAACAATTCCACTGTATTGCCATACATATATTGCCACTCAAAACATATCTCCATAGTATTCATTTTTGTAAGAGAGTGATCTTACAAAATCAAAACCCCAAATAATATGCCCAAGTAAATAAGTGATAAATCATATGTTTTTATCTGTATTTCTACTCCAATAGTTCTTTCTCTAGAGGTAGATATTCTTTTTCATAAATCATTCAGAATTATCTTGGATCATTGTAATGCTGGTAGTAGCTAAGTCTATCACATTTGTTCATCTCACAATATTTTAGTTAGTGTGTATAGTGTTCTCCTGGTTCTGCTTATTTCACTCTGCATCCATTCATGTAGATCTTTCTAGTTCTTTCTGAAATCATCCTGTTCATCATTCCTTATAGCACAATAGTATTCCATCACCATCATATACCACAAATTTGTTCAGCCATTCCCCAATTGAGGAACATCCCTTTATTTTCCAATTCTTTGCAACCACAAAAATGCAGCTATAAATATTTTTGTACAAACAGGTCCTTTGCCATTTTTATCTCTTTTGGATACAGACTTAATACTGGTATTGCTAGATCAAAAGGTATGCATTCTTTGAAAGCCCTTTGGGCATAACTCCAAATTGTCTTCCAGAATGGTCAATTTACAACTCTACCAGCAATGCATTAGTGTCCCAATTTTGCCACATCCCCTTCAACATTTATTATTTTCCCTTACTGTCATATTGTCCAATATTCTAGGTATAGGGTGGTACCTCAGAGTTGTTTTAATTTGCATTTCTTTAATCAAGAGGCATTTTGATAAAGCCAGCATTTCTAATACAATATTAAATAATATTGGTGAAAATGGGTATCCTTGCTTCAGCCATGATCTTATTGGGAAGGCGTCTAACTTATCCCCATGGCAGATGATACTTGCTGATGGTTTTAGGCATATACCAATGATGGGCAAACTACAACCCACGGGCCAGATGCAGCCCCCTGAAATGTTCTAGCCTGCCACGGGACATTATTCCTAATCTGATGAATACAATGAGTAGGATGCAATACAATAAAACTTCAAAAGAGTTGCCTTAGAAACAGACTGATAGATGAGCATTTCCTTTCCTTTGGTCCCCTCTTTAAAAAGTTGTTTTGTTGGATAGATGGCTCTGAGTTGTAAACCTTGACCTTTTGCTTCCCAGAATATCATATTCCATGCCTTCTGATTCTTTTATGTGGAATTGCTAAATCCTGTGTGATCATGATTGTAGCTCCAAGGTATTTCAATTGTTTCTTTCTGGCTACTTGCAGTATTTTCTCCTTGGCTTGGAGGCTCTTGAATTTAGCTATTATATTCCTGGGCATTGTCATTTAAGGATTTCTATCTGGAGATGATCTGTGAATTCTTTCCATTTCTATTTTGCTCTCTTGTTCAAGAATATCAGGGCAGTTTTCTTTGATGATTTCTTGTATTGTGATGTCCAGACTTTTTTTTATCGTGGCTTTCAAGTAGTCCAATAATTCTTAAATTGTCTCTGCTGGATCTATCTTCCAGGTCACTTGTTTTTCAGTGATTTATTTAATGCTTTCTTCTATTTTTTCATTCTTTTGATTTTGTTTTATTGTTTATTGATGTCTCATAAAGTCATTAGCTTCTACTTGCCCAATTCTAATTTTTAAGAAATGATTTTCTTCTGTCAGCTTTTAAGTCTCCTTTTCCTTTTGGCTCATTTCTTCTTGCATTGCTTTTAGTTTTCTTCCCCATTTTTCCTCTGCTTCTCTTAATTGGTTTTTAAAAAAACCCTTGCCTTCTGCCTAGCCCTTAAGGCAGAAGAGTGGTAAGGGCTAGTCACTGGGGGTTGTGACTTGCCCAGGGTAATACAGCTAGGAAGTGTCTGAGACCAGATTTGCATCTAGGACCTCCTGTCTCTAGGCCTGGCTGTCAATCCACTGACCTATCCAGCTGCCCTCTCTTAATTGATTTTTGAAATCTGCTTTGAGCTCTTCCAGAATCTAAGTTCAATTCATATTTTTCTTTTGGACTTTGAGTGTGTTTGCTTTGCTTTCACTGTCCATTTCTGTGTTTGTGCCTTGCTCCTTGTCCCCATATAAATTCTCTATGTTTAGGTGCTTTTTTAATGTTTGTTTATTTCCCCAACCTTCTAAAAGTCAGTGTCTATTCTCCAGGAGGTTAGGGAACCTTCTGAAACTTCAGTCCTTCTCTGATGCTACCTTTAGTCTTATTTCTGAGCTTCTGCAAGTTTCAGTTCTTCCAAGATACTATGATGGTCTGGTTGACTGGGAGCTTTGAGAGCCACTTCCCACTGCTGAGTCAATTACTCCTGAGATTGCTGATAGCTCGAATTCTAGACTCAGACTTCTGCATAGGCTTTTGGTTGTACTCTGGGCTTGACCAGGTCAGACACACAGTGCACAACAGACTGCCCTGCCCTGGGGCTCTGCCTTGATCTTTATTTTTGGCAAGGATCAGCCAAGCTCCTTCAATTCAGCACCCTGGGAACTGTCCCTTCCAGGGACTTGAGCCCAGGCTCTTCTTCTACTGATTGCCCCAAACTGGGATCTACATCCTCACCATAAGGCTGGGTTGGGATTCCTGGCCTTGCTCTGGGCCCACACAGATCAAGCTGTGCAGTACAGACTGCCCTGAGCTGGAATTCCAGGTCTCACCACAAGTCTGTCTGGAAGTTCAATGGGTGTGTTTGTTGGGTTGGATTGCTATTGGCCTAGGCAGGATCTCAGTGTCTGAACATTGGCTTGGGCCCAGGTTTAGAATCTGGAACAGTAGATATGTGATGGGAGGGGAGCTTGCTATTGACTTGCTCCTTACTCCTTGTTGTAGACTTCTGTTAGATGTGCTCCCCTCTTACTCCAGGTGTTTTCTGCCTACCTTTCAAATTGTTTTCTTATGAAAATTGCTTCACTCTGTCTCCTTGTTGATTCTCACTCCTGCATTCGTTTTGTGGCTTTATTTTAAGATTAGTTAGAGAGAATTCTCATGATGGTTTTGAGCTTCCCTGATTCTACTCTGCCATCGTGGCTCTAGAATTTGACCTCCATTTTCTATAAGGCAATAGGATCATGAATTTAAAACTAGATGGGTCATCAAGTCCAACTCTTTAATTTTACTAATAAAGAAACTGAGGTAGACATAGGTTAAGTGATTTTACCAGGTTCACATAGCTAGTTGCTATTAGAGGTAGCATTTGAACTTAGGTCTTCCTGAGTCCAGGTCTATCCAGTGTTCTATTCACTATACCTGAGTTGTAAAACAATGGTAGGACTGTATGTGGCTCACAATTGTGTGACCCAAATTAGAATAAAATGTAATGGGGATATATTTAACAAAATAAATCAAAATAAATAAATTATAGATAACATTAATATGTGGTTTTTTAAGTCAATATATGGCTAGCAGAAACCACTGATTCCCACTCCCCTGTCCCAGAAGATTCCCTAACCCATCATGATTCCACATTACTATGACTTAGGAAGCTTTGTGGGGCTTCAGAAAGCAGTCCAAGAAGGAGGATAGAAGGAGCAAAATGATCAAAGGACTTTGAGGTTAGCAACATAGAAATAGTCCAGTGGCAGACACACACACACACACACACACACACACACACACACACACGTGTGTGTGTGTGTGTGTATCCCTGTATGCCTGGGTTATAGTCCTAGTTGATCCTAGATTATTCTATAGCCTCTCTAAGCCTCAGTTATGATCCAGATGACTTCTTTGACCATATAAAGATCTTGAAAAGAGCCTATTAACTCTGCTTAAATAATCATGGCCCTGAACAGGCAATTTTCAGATAAAGAAATCAAAACTTTCAATAAGCACATGAAAAAGTGCTCTAAATCTCTTATAATTAGAGAATGCAAATCAAAACAACTCTGAGGTATCACTTCACACCTAGCAGATTGGCTAAAATGACAGCAAAGGGAAGTAATAAATGTTGGAGGGGATGTGGCAGAATTGGGACACTAATACACTGCTGGTTGGAGTTGTGAATTGATCCAACCATTCTGGAAGGCAATTTGGAAATATGCCCAAAGTGTGTTAAAAGACTGGCTGCCCCCTTTGATCCAGCCATACCACTGCTGGGTTTATACCCCAAAGAGATAATAAGGAAAAAGATTTGTACAAAAATATTTATAGCTGCACTCTTTGTGGTGACAAAAAATTGGAAAATGAGGGAATGCCCTTCAATTGGAGAATGTCTAAACAAAGTGTGGTAATAATGAACTGGAGAAATTCCATGTGAACTGGAATGACCTCCAGGAATGGATGTAGAGTGAAAGGAGCAGAACCAGGAGAATCTTATACACAGAGACAGATACACTGTGGTGCAATCAAATGTAATGGACTTCTCTACCAGCAGCAATGCAACGATCCAAGACATTTCTGAGGGACTTACGAGAAAGAACACTATCCACATTCAGAAAAAGAACTGTGGAAGTAGAAACACAGAAGAAAAACAGCTGCTTGATCACATAGGTCAATGGGCATATGACTGGGGATGTAGACTCTAAACGATCATCCTAGTGTAATTATCAATAATATGTAAATAAGTCTTGATCAATGACACATGTAAAACCCAGTGGAATTGTTCATTGGCTACGGGAGGGGGGGTGGGAGGAGGGGAGAGAAAGAACATGAATCATGTAACCATGGAAAAATTTTCTTAATCAATTAAATAAAATTTTAAAAAATAATTTAAAAATGAATGGCATGTGGGATGTGGAATAAATAACCCTCAAATCTTAAAAAAAATAATCATGGCCCACCCTGTTCAGTCAAAATCAGATTTATAGTGTGGTAAAGTCACAGCCTTAGGTGACATTATAAAGTTAAAAATGGAAATCAGCCATTCTGCCATTATTTTGTTCCCTGAACACTTTTGCCTCAGATATACAGATAACTTAAGCCAAAATTCTCTCTTGGACTTCTCCCAATAACTGTCTCCATTCTGCACTTTTTGGTTGAGTGTATCACAGAATAATAGTGAAAACTTCTCTAGTCTTTTATTTATATTAACTCATTTGAGCCTTACTATAATCCTGGGAGGTAGGCGATATTATCTCCATTTTTCAGATGAAGAAATTGAAGCTCAGAAAGAGTAAATTCACCTGAATCATATAGTGAGTAAATGTCCAAGGCAGGATTTGAAACTGGGTTTGGCAGACTCCAAATCCAGTGTTCCAGCAACTACCCAGTCTGAGAATATAATATCATTAGCTCAAGGTACTTCTCATCTCTCTCATTGTCTGCTAAAACAAAGAATAAAACAAAGGATAAAAGGCATGGTCTCGAAAGACTACAATTCCATTAGAAATACTTTTCTATGAGTCTCAATAATGTTTATGGTGATATTTCAGTGGCTCCTGTCTCTAGGTATCAGTAATGCTTACAGCTCAGTAATAATGGGTCTCTGAAGGTCATAGATTTATATCTGGAATGGTCCTAAGAGGTCATCTGATCCTACTCACTCATTTGACAGATAAGAAAACTAAGACTAAGGGAGGGGAAAGGATTTGCCCAGTCACATCGATAGTAACCAGCAGAGCCTGTTTTCTAAACTCTGTGTTCTGATTTTAAACCCAGAGTGCATTCTCTGGACCCAATAACACCTGTCTCTTGATCTCAATAATGCCTGTCTCCAGGCCTTAATAATTTCTATCGCTGGCTCTTAATAATTTCTGTCTCCCAGTCTCAGCAACACCTGTCTCTGGGTCTTGATAACGCCTGTTTTAGGTCTCAATAACATCTGTCTTCTGGTCTCAATAATTCTTGTCCCCACATCTCAATAAGACTTGTCTCTAGGTCGCAAGATATAAACAGATAAAAATTTCACAACTAATTCTCCTGCCAAGGAGACATTTCATTCATTAAAGTACAATCTTCAAAACATCAGTTGTATGAAGTATAAGAATTTTAGAAAGTGAAAAAGAAAGAAAACTTCTTCCTAAGCTTACACCTTGCTTAAGTGCCCAGACCATCATGAAGAATGAGCACAGCTTTTAATCAAAGTAGCTCAATAGCTGAGACTTCTTTCGCTGAGAGAAAGGGCAAGAGTTGTCCCTTCTAAGCCTAATCTGGGCATAGTCAGCAACCCTGCTCCTTGCCCCATCCTTCTACTGTACTAATAGGCAGGTCTGGGAGAGGAGGCAGCTGCCTATTCTGATATGATTTCAAGGAACCCAGAAAGTCGGTCTCACTTACTGCTGAGTGCCACAGTTTCTACTGTCAAAGCGATGGAAGGACCACAGAGATGGCAGCAATGGAGAGGGGAACTACATAGCCCCAAATCTGGAGGAGCAATAAGGGACTAAAGTAACAGTGTAGAGAGCCAAATCTAGACTTTACCCTCCGCCACCACTGTGAGTCTTTAAGATGGTACAAGGCCCAGGGGAAGGGAGTATCTTCTCTATCAATCCCAAATTCATTTTAGTGTACAATTAATAAGGCACTCAAACAATACCAACACCCACAGCCAGGAATCAACTTGTGATTCCTGTTGGGCAAAGCATTCTTTCAAAATCTGACCTTTTCCAAGCTTATTCATGGCTGATCATCAGTCATCCTCTGCACCTGCATTAATTATCAAGAGGCAGCATACGTCAAGGACCTTCAGCTTGGAAATGTTGTTCTTCCTGTGATTTTTAGGCGTTTCCTAGAGGCCCATTAGGCCATGATGTGAGGCGAGGCATGGCACTATTCCTCAATGACATCTTCTTCATGAGATCAAAAGAGGATGAAGTTATAAAGAAGCCCTGTCTCATTGGGCTGCTTATGAGGGAACATGAGTATGATGTTCAGGTGAATGGCGTACATCAAACACTACGATGGCTCACTATGGCTTGTTGATATTCACAGCCAAGCACACCGTGGGAGGCCAGGGTCATTCAGTCAGGAGACTTCTCTTGTTCCCACTGTTGCAGGAGGTAGCATGCAGTATGATGGCGTGGGTGAGCAGTGGGACATGCATTCCTGTCAAATGTACAGACATTGGGGGAGGGGACCCAAGTTTACATAGGATTTATAGAGAAAGGGCCTGCAGTGGCAACCGTCATGTCACTGATAGGGCAGTGGGGTCACGGAGTATGGACCAGTAGGAAAGGGGAAGACAGTCTCTAAAAACTAACGAAGAAGGCCTGCTCAGGATGAAGAAGGTACAGTTAGAACTATGCCCCACCAGCAAGTATGCAGGGCAGCTTCAGCACCCAGTTCTAGTTAGAACTGCGTATAATTTCATGCTAAGCATACCTGCATTGTTTAACAGGAGCCCAGCCTGGAACAGTAGAGTCATGGATATAAAATCCTCTGGCCACTCAGCAAAAAAAAGATCCTTCTGAGGTTCCTACATCTGCGAAGCTCAGCTTTATCCTACATCTGCGAAGCTCAGCTTTATCCTTCCCAAAAGAAAGTCCATCAAATCCATGCTGTACCTCCCTCCCAAAACGAAGCACATCTCTCCCACTGTTTAGGGGCTTCCTTGATTTCAGCAATTATTGCTGAGGCATTTTATTACGTGCTAGAAGAAGGTTTTCTGTGGCTTTGCACTTTTAAGTATAGGGACGTTGAAGCTGGGTGTCACAGTGGATAGAGTGCTGGCTTTGGGGTCAGGAAGACCTGAGTTAAAATTGAGCCTCTTAAACTTGCTGCGTTATCTTGTACAAGTCACCTTCTGTCTGCTTCAGTTTTATTAACCATAAGATGGGTATAATAATAGTGCCTTTTTCTTGGGTTGTCATGAGGATCAAATGAGATAATATTTGTAAAGTGCTTAGCAAAGCCTGCCACTGTGCTTATTTCTCTCCCTCCCCAACTTCTTATAAACATGCTTCATTTTGATCCTTTTTTTTTTTCAAAAATTATTCCCACTTTCCAGTAATAGAACTCTTATAACCAACATGTACAGATGTACAGTTAGGAAAGCACCACGGCATATTGACCAGGTCTGTCAATATATCCCCCATCCTGCACCATTAATTTACCACTTCTCTACTAAGATGAGGGGCGTGTGTTTCATTATCAGTCCTACAGAGTCAAGACTAGTCAGTACTTGAATGTGGAACATGAGGACACTTTCTGGGATGCTAAGCATTGATTAATTTGGTGTTTTCTAGGTCAGTACAGTGAACTTGGATCCACATTTCTTAACCTTAGCAGTTGATCTTTGGGGATTTGGGATTGGAGTTTGGACTTTGGCAAAAAATGTTTGCTATCCCTGAAGTAGCAACTGCTACGTAAGGGTGGTATGCTCTACGATAGAGGTGTCAATGAGGGAAGCTGGCCCACGTGACCCACAACATTCACTGGTAAGGCAAAACTGGATTCAAATGTAATTGGGTGGCACCGTAGAGAGAGCACCAAGCCTAGAGTCAGGAGGACTCGGGTTCAGTTCTGGCCTCAGACATTTCCTAGCTGTGTCACCCTGGGCAAGTCATTTAGCCCCAACTGCCTAGCCCTTACTGTCCTCCTGCCTTTAAATTGACACTTAGTATTAATTCCAAGACAGAAGGGAAAGGTTTTTTAAAATGTAATTGAGAAATAAGTATTAAAAATAAGAATACAATAGAACATAGAATTCAAGAGACATTAAAAATAAAAATATGATAAAACATAATCTTATGTAGTTTTCCAAGTCAATGTGTGGAGCAGGGATCCTTACGTATGGTTTAATGGCCCTCATCACCACCCAAGGGTGTCAATTTCAAGTAGAGAAAGGATAGATAAACTTCTATCAGGATCCTTGCCCTGCATGTCGACTTTATTAACGTTATCTATGTCCTATTATGTTCTTCTTATTTTGTTAAGTATCTCCCAGTTACATTGAAATTTAATCAGGCCACACTTAGGAGAGTTGTGGGCTGCATCCAGCCCACAGGAGGCTTGTTTGACAACTCTGCTCTATAGAATGGAATAGTAAACAAAAAAGATGGCCTTATGGCTCTCATAGGATTGGGGACATCCCGTAGCTACTTCTAAGGCCATTCCTTTATAATGTACACCAACGACAAGACCTTTATGAGCCTCTGTATGGGGATTTAGGAATCATGTCACTCAAAATGCAGACTTAGAATCTTGCGCTAGGCACTCTAGCCCATGTACTTGGTGAGGAAACCTCTCTGACATTTTAAGCCCTTCGCAGCCTGGCTTTCGCATCATACCTTACTAGCTAAGTCACAGTCCTCCTCTGGACTGCCAGCAGTTCCTTGAATCTAAAATTCTGTCACCCACCTCTCTGCTTTTGCTCAGGCAAAGGACCACCATGATCAGAATGTCTTCTCTCCTCCCCTTCTCTTCCGATCCCTAGCCCCTTCAGGTTACAGCCCAGGCATCACCCACTATAGAAATCATTTCCTGATTCTTATGGTGGTCTATGTTTTCTCCCTCATAACAAAGCTTTGAATTTCTTTGCATCTTCATTTACATGTTGTATCCCCCAGAGAATGTAAGGTCCTTGATGACAGTGATTGTTTTGATTTGTCATTGAATCTCCAGCACCTAACAATGTATATAGCAGCCCCCCAATAAATGTTTGTTGAATTAAGTTCTCCTCTTCGATTACAGCTTTGAGTCCTGTTAATATGCCAGTACCCAATGAGAAGGCAATCATTTGGGTTATTAGTTATTTATACCTTAGTGTAAAAAGAAGGATCTGAGAGCAAGTTTTTATGGGATGGAAGGTTGGGAAAAGAATACTCCTGAGGATGGGAAAGGACACACACAAGAAAATCACAAGACATAGCACACAGTGGCCAAAAGGAATATGCCACTGAATAGAAGGTTCTGATAAGTTTAAGATGATGGATAGCTTGGGGGCAGCTGGGTGGCTCAGTGGATTGAGACAGGAGGTCCTGGGTTCAAATGGGGCCTCAGGCACTTCCTAGCTGTGTCACCCTGGGCAAGTCACTAAACCCCCATTGCCTAGCCCTTACCACTCTTCTGCCTTGAAACCAATATTTGTTCCAAGGCAGAAGGTATGGGTTTTAAAAAAAGATCATGGATAGCTTTCTGGACTCTCTCTGAATGGTGATATAGCACCTCATCTCTATTGGGGCTGCCCATCAGACAAGTAGTGATCCTCCTGACATGCTACTAATATGAGGTGTTGGCAGAGCAGGGATGGAAAACTTTGGAGGTAGGAAATGAGGAGGAAGAAGTCTAGTTTGGGTCAGTCCCATTCCCTTTCTGAGCCTCAGTTTCCACTCTTTTGAAATGAAGGGGGAAGTAACGAAGCAGGTGATCTTTAAAGTCTCTTCCAGCTCTAACATTTTGTGGTTCTATGATTCTAGGTGTGGTTGTTTGCGCTAGGAGAGTGCCAAGTTTTTTTTGTGTGCTTATGCCAAGGTTATATGCAATCACCATATTTAATTAAAAGAAGTAATGTGGCCATTACTGCCACTAATCTTTAATACCAGCCCCTTTATAAAGACTAGAGATTTAGAATAGGAAAGAAGCAGTTTTGTCATCAGGGACGTTTCTCCACTTTAAGCTTGAATCTTTGTGCTCTGCTGGGACTCCAGTTCTCAAAGACGGCAAACTGGGTATGGCACATATTGTCTGTGTTCCCTTGGGCATCTGGTTGCCAGTGGTTTCTGAACATGTAGCATCTGTAGGGAACTGATCAGAAATGAACCAAATGTAGAAGTACCCCCTCCCACCTTCTCACACATCTGAGCTGTTGTTTTTAAGGCCATTATGCTTCCTAGGAGCAGCTGAGTAGTACAATCGTAGAAGGACGATAGATGCCAAAGGGTAAAAGCGTAAGGGGGTAACCACCATGTCCCTCAACTCCAAAGGCAGGTTGGTGACTCAGACATACATAGCAAGATTCTCACTCCAATCCAAAGCCTCAAAAGCCAGTCAGAGCTCAAACTTACAAATAGTTTTAGAAAAACATCTGATATGGTATCACACATGGGACAAGGCAGTGGGATAGTCTAGAGCAGTGGTTCCCAAACTGTTTTGGCCTCCTGCCCCCTTTCCAGAAAAAATATTACTTAGCCCCCTGGAAATTAAATTTTAAAATTTTAAAAATAATTAATAGGAAAGATAAATGCACCTGTGGCCATCACCGCTCCTCTGGATCACTGCAGCACCCACCAGGGGGCGGTGGTGCCCACTTTGGGAATCAATGAGAGCCATAAACACCACATTTTTTAAAATGTAATTTCGTGAGAGCCGTACAGTGCTCCCAGTGCCGCTCCTGTAACAGCGCCTGAAAAAAATTGGCTTTATGGCTCCTGCAGAAAGAGCCATATCTGGCCCTCAAAAGAGCCAGATATGGCTCGAGAGCCATATGTTGCCAACCCCTGGTCTAGACCTTTGTAATCAAGGTGTTCTCTGAAACACCTGATAAGGTCTGAGTAACAATGGGCAGAGATCCAGGAAACTTGGTTTTAATTGTGTCATCTTGAGCAAGTTACAATGGAGGGAGCAATGCCCAGTCTGTAGGTCACTTAAACCTTAGTGTACATATATCCAAGGTATTGGGACCTACCAGTCAAACTAGTTTTCACATAATCACAAAAGACACCATGAGTCTGGAGAACTGGATACATTCCTGCTGGGAAGGTGGGACTCATTAGAAAGCAAGGAGAATTAAGATATAAGTGGCTTATGGGCTACTGCAAACTTCTTTGTGTTTTTTACATTCTGTCATCAGGTTGAAATAAAAGGCCGTCCTATACCCCATATACATTTTTTTATTTTTTTAAAACCCCTCACCTTCCATCTTGGAATCAATACTATGTATTGGCTCCAAGGCATAAGAGTGGTAAGGGTAGGCAATGGGAGTCAAGTGACTTGTCCAGGGTCACACATCTGGGAAGTGTCTGAGGCCAGATTTGAACCTAGGACCTCCCATTTCTAGGCCTGGCTCTCAATCCACTGAGCTACCCAGCTGCCCCCCCCCCATATACATTTTTAATTTGATTGCTTGCTGGAGAACTGGATATCTTTTGCCTATGTTGTGGCAACTTGTTTGCGAAGAAAACCGTGTGGGGTGAAATGAACTAAAGAGTAATGATTTGGGGAGCAGCACCAGGATTGAACCCAGTTTGTGCCAACTCAGAGCATGATGGGAGGTGTTTGGGACATATGAGATTCATGGATGGGAAGGAAACTTTAATACTGTTCAATCCAGGAAGATAAAGCCAGATGAGATAAAGGTTAGCGGCAGAATTACAGGCCAGGTCCTATGATTTCAGAACTAGTAATCTTTCTTCTACATAATACTGGTTTCCTTAGTTGGGAGCACCCCTGTAGCACCCTCATAGCTACACCAATTACATTACCAAGTAACGGGATTTGGCATTAGTTATTAAAATCGACTGATGTTAATGTTGATTCAGAGTTCTGGCTGGCAATCTCGGAAGGCAAGGTAATATGGTAATGGGATATTGTCATTTGTAGCCTTTATTCTCCCAACTGGAAAGCAGCCATCATCCCCGGGGACAACATTACAACTGTTTGTCTTCAGATTCCATAGCTATGGGAAGACAGCAGGACATAGCGGAGGGAGGGGCTGGCCTTAGAACCAGGAAGACCCAAGTTCATGTTTCTTCCCTGATCATACTGTCTGTGTGACCCTGAGCAAATGTCCCTCTTAACCTGTTTGCAGTGGTTCTCACAATGATTTTTGCAAATGATTTGACAATCTAAATCAGTAGAGGGATCTTCCACACTGGGAGTTCCCTGTGCTGATGAAATCACGGTTACTGATCCCTCACTACTCCCCAACACAGAACTGTCAAATTTCACACACCCCCTTCCCAAAAACATTCTTTCCTTTTGCCATGGGTTCTTAATCAGACGTCTGTAAACTTTTAAAAAAATATTTGCATAACTGTATTTCAATGTAATTGAACTTCAGTATAATTTGGTATAATTGGCCTCCTTTTTAATCCTATGTATTTCTGCATTTAACAACATGATTCTGAACAGGGATCTGTAGGCTTTTGCAGTCTGCCAAAGGAGTCCAAGGGACACACAAAAGAGTTAAGCATACTTGCTTTAAGCAAATTTGATTGATGAAAAATTGGTTTTACATAAGAGATAAATTGAGGAGGGATTCTTTACTTTCAAAAGGATTCACAGCAGGACTCCATTAAGTAGCCGGCTCCCCTGGCACATGGAAAGCAGCATTTGATTTACTACATTTTCATCTGCCCACACCTTCTTTTTTTCGAGAAACAGAGTATTTCATAAAGCAAAAACTCCAAAGCAGCCAGCACTGCTTCCTTCCATGCCGTAGACTCGAGTCCTGACCCTGACTAGGTATCAAGCCTCAGCCTTGTCCATAGGTAGAGGCTTACTCCTTGTCGAGAGACAATTTCTCCCCAACCCTGTTTGTCGCACAAGTGTCTGCTTTATTTGAGCTGAGTCAAGTTGAACTCTGGATCCAAACTGAAGCCTGTGGTTATTGTTTAGTCATTTTTCAGTCATGTCCAACTCTGTGACCTCTTTTGGGATTTTTTTTGGCAAAGATACTGGAGCAAGTGACTTGCCCAGGATCACGCAGCTAAAATATGAACTTAGGTCTTCCTGACTCAGGCCTGGTGTTCTAGCCACTGTGCTACCTATCTACAGCAAACTGAAGCCTAATCTCTCCCAATTTGTGAATGTGGGCCACCAGAGAACCTGGGATAAGAATCTGAATGGCTCCATGTCACTCCATCCTGACTGTTCAAAATCTCTTGAAAGAAAACATTCTACTGAATGAAGAGGGTTATTTTTCACTTAATTAACAAGTGGAAATAGCTTTCTTAATTACTATATTATTTATAATGAATTATATATTTATATTTATAATATATATTAGGTTTTTTATCTGATTGTTCTTAACACCATTTGTTCCTATTTTAACCATCATTTCTGAATATATCTCCCCTTCTCCTTCCTTCAGAACAAAGAATAAAAAAGGAAATGGGGGCAGGGAGGGTGGGAAGCAGTTCAGCAAGACCAACCAATGAATCATCCATCATCCCCACCCCTACAAAAAAGGGAAGAAGGGTACACACCAGTTTTTGCTCTGATATTTCTTATGAATAACTTTCATGAATAACTTGATTTCCTCGTCTCATTTTGCACAGATCTTTAGTGCTGAGAAGAAGCCACCAGCTATATATACCTGGAGGTTGACTGAGACTCCCTCTACTACAGGTACCCAAAGTTCCAATATTCTCTCGCCTATTACTTAAACCAAGTGTTGTAAGAAATTTTGGATGAATAGGCAGAGTGGTTCAATGGAAATCATACTGGGTTTGGAGATCAAAAACCCATATTCAATCCCAGCTGTGCCTCCTTCTACCGGTGTGTTCTTGGTCCAGTCCCTTTGCCTCTCGGCCTTTGCTCCTCTATAAAATGAGGAGTTTTAGATGACTTCTGAGGTCTCTTCCAGCTTGAAATCCATGATCCTATGAGAAAGAATCAGAAGGCAGTAGGATAATGGAATCTAAATCTGGCTTTTCAGGTCGAGTTTAGGAAGGGAGTGGGTGGAAATGGTACGGAGTGCCCAGTCCACCCAAACCACACTTGCGTTGACCTGGCTTAATCTCTACTTTGGGGTCTTTAAATGAGGGCCTACTCCATTGTGTGCGCACACACACACGGGCATGTACAGTTACAGTTATGCATGTAGAGGGGTAGTGAAGAAGTCCTGGAGAGAGCAACCAGCTGCTGACTCTCTAGGGCATTGTCTCTAGCTGCACTTAAAGATACACCTCTGATGCAGCAGGAGGGCTCCTTGGCTAACAGTTCAGAGAGCTGAACCTCAACACTAACTCTGACACTAACTTGCTGTATGTCCTTGGACAAGTCACTTTCTTCCCCCTAGGCCTCAGTTACCTTCTCTATTAAGGTGGAGTTAATCATAATTGCACTAACTTCCTCCCAGAGTATTCATGAAGAAAGTGTTACATTAAAATCTGGGGTCATTGATCTAGAACAAAAAAGGATTCCAGAAGTCATCCAATCCAACCCACTTGTTTTACAGATGAGGAAACTGAGGCTTAGGAAGCAGAAGTGATTTGCCCAAAGACAAAGATGGGATCACAAATCTAGATATGGAAGACCTTCTAGTTCAACTTGCCCATCTTATAGATGAGAAGACTCAGGAAGGGAAAATGAGTTATCAAAGATCACAGGGGTGGAATTTGAAACCAGGTCTTCTCACTCTAGAGTCACTGCTCTTGTAACCCTTAGTACTAGAGAAATGTAGTCTTTGTTAATAATCATCATTACCTTTTCTCCTTCTCTACTTTCCCCCCACTGCTCTGATAACACTGAGCACATAGCCCATTGCTCTCCTAAGAGAAAGTTGCTTTTCACAGTCTATGCTTCTAGGAAATTAACAGCCTAAGAAAGTCCACCACACCAGTGGCTTCAAGTTCAAATAGAAATGGGAATTTTAAACCATATGTAAGGATCCCTAAGGCTGAAGATTGACTAGAAAACCACATATTCACATTATCTATGTTCTATTGTATTTTGATCTATTTTGCTAAATGGTAATTACATTTTAATCTGGTTCTGCCCCACTGGGAGTGTTGAGGCTCCTGCGTTGGACACCTCTACACTAAACCATCCTCTAACTCTCCGTTCATCTTTGGTTTCTCCCCTTTGTGGAGTCTCATCAGTAAATGTTGGGTCTCAGACCTATTTCCCCCTTTTCTTGTCACCAGTCCTAATACAGTCAACCTAACACAACATTGTTTTATGTCAACCTTGGGGACCATCATATGCTAGAAAGGGAAGGAAGCTTACAGATTATTGACTCTGACCCCTTTATTTCATAGAGGAGGAAACTGAGGCCAAGAGAAGAGAAAGAACTCACCCAAGGTCACACAATTGGTAAGTAGCTTAAATAAATTTAAGCGATAATTTTTTAAAATTGTAAATATATTCCCAAGCCAAATAGCAAAGACTTTAAAACTTTAAAAAATGTTCTGCCCTTAGTGATAGCACTATTTTCCATTCACAGCAGTATAGATCTAGAAAGAGATTTGAAAGGCCATTTTAAATCTGACTACTTCATTTTATAGAGGAGGAAACTGAGGTCCAAGGAAGATAAGTGAGTCGCCCAAGGTGACACAGATAATAAAGCTCAGGCCTAGATTTGATCCAAGGCCCCCTGACAGCAGTGCCTATGCATTTTCTGTACTATGTCTCCCCATTCATTTATTCCTCAAGCACTTATCAAGCCTCTGTTGCATGCAGAACATCCTGTTTAGTACTAGGAGAGATCCAAATGTTAGACAAGATACGATTCCTTCCCATAGGGAGCTCCTAGTAGTCTTAACACAGAGAACATCATAGGAAAAGAGTTCACTTTGTTTTTCCTTAGGCCCAACACCTTGAACTTATTTGGGTAATTACACAACAATCAAGGAATTTGTACCCCTGGGATTTGGAAACCTCTTAGGGGTGCAGTTTTTCTTGTTTGTGTTATTTCTGGGGATCTATTGCTGGGAAACATTCTCATCCTCACAGTTGTGTCCCTTGATTGCAGTCTCCACACTCCCAGGTATTTCTTACTGGTCATCTTCTTCTTCCTGGAGAAATCTGGTACATGATTTCCATTGCCCCCAACGCACTAAAGACCCTTTTTTGTGGACCAGTGGCCATGTTCTCCTTAGGCTGTGTTATCCAGTTTTATTTCTTTGGCTCCATGACAGGGACTGAGTACTTCCTGCTGGCTGCCATGTCCTCTGATTGCTATCTAGCCAAGTGTAACCCACTCCACTCCCCAGCCATCATGAATCTTCAAATGTGTATATGCCTTGCATGCATGTCTTGGTTCAGTGGCATTGTCACCCCTGTAGCCCTGACTTTCCAGTTGCCCTTCTGTGTACTGGTGAGATCAACCACTTCTTCTGTGACCTGGCCTCCCATGTGGAGGCTGGCCTGTGATGACCTTCGGACAGCCCCAAAAGTCACCTTCCTCCTGGCCCCTTTCATCATGATGATACTCTTTTTACTCACTGTCATTTTCTATGCCCAAATTGTGGCTACCGTCCTCAGTAGCTCTTTAGCTGAAGAGAAATAGTAGACTTTCTCCACCTATTCCTCCTACCTCATTGTGGTTACCCTTTACTGTGGGACCTTGGTTTCTATATCTCCACAGTGGTCCAGGTGGAATACCTCAACAAGATGCTATCCTTGCTCTATACCCTATGATAGACCCCATAATATACAGCCGTGAGGAACAAGGATGTCAAAAAGGCAGTAAGGAGACTTGGAGGTCCGTGGACCCAGAGAAAGGAGACCTAATGTTTCCCATTAAGCATACTCTGGGGAAAGCAAAACACTGTGGGATGATGGAAAGAGTGCTGGCTCTGAAGTCAAAGGACTTGCGTTCAAATCCCCCCCCCCCGATATTTATTATCTGAGTGACTTTGGCCAAGTCTTTTTATCTCCCCAGACCCTAATTTCCTCATCTGTAAAATGAGAGGGTTAAACTTGATGATCCCTGAGGCCCCTGCCAACCCTAGCTCTAGAAGACTATGATGCCATGATCCTTTCTTAAAACAGACCCAAGCTCAGGATACCAGGCTTCTAGGTTTGGGGCTTCTGGATACTGTTGCTTCTTCTACTTGGGAAAAGGGTTAGCAGGGGAGCTCTCCCATCATCCCTCAGGGCCATGTTGCATTATCCTCTTGGATAATTCTGTGCCTTAGGAATAGATCTCTCAAGACAAATATGATTCACTCAATGGAACTTAGTACTGCAAGGATCCATGATTTTGTCAACATGCATCTTCCACAAACACATATTGCACCTTTTTGCTCCCAGGCTCTCATCTTATTATGCCTCCATTCTAGAGACATATAGAAGAAAACTGGATTTATCTCTGCGCATTATTGACTCTCACAGATGCAACTAGCAGTTATAGAGAAACAATTCCCAGTGCAAAATGTGGCTGAAATGTCTTCTTCTCACAGAAATGCAAGACTTCCCATTCAACAAGGCAGTCTTTCCCTCTTCCCAATCCCATGACCCCTACAGACCCTGCTGCTTCCACTTGCTCCTCCCCAAACAGGAATCTGGGATGTCCCACCTCATTATTTTTACCCTCATTATAATACCATAGGCAAGCATTGGCATAGCCTTAACGGTTTTAGTCCAGGCTTTGGGCGGTAAAATTTTCTGCTGCTTTATAGCAGTTATCACACTTACATATTGGTGCCTCAGTTGACCCAATAACCCCAGGCCCAAGCCCTGCTAGTTTAGCATTATTGGGGTTTTTTAGGGCTTTTTGTTGAGATCTGATAACTTTTGTTATGTTGGTTCCTCCCATCTTCTCTCCCTCTGTTTCTTAAGATAAAATACTCGAGGGAAATAATGCATATCTACATTTTAAAATTATAAATTGGAAACTAGCAAGGCCATTTCTAAATAGTCTTAAGGCTCATCCTGGGACCTGAGCCAAGTCTCTGCCAATTCCTAAACCTCAGTCCTGCTTTCCTCTTGTGCAAGTGAGGTCAAGCACCTTGATCTATAGTTTCTTGAGTCCCTTTTTCCTTTTTGGAAGATCAAGATACCATTTGCCCATCTCTAATCCTGTGGCACCTCTTCCATTCGTCAGGATCTTTCAAAAATCTTTGATAATGGCTCAGTGGCTTTTTGTGGGACCAGAGGAGGTAGTTCACCTTGGCCTGGTAACTTAGCTCATCAAGGGCAGTGAGATGGTCATGTGGTCTCTCTTGAGTTAACTAGAGTATCAGTCCCATTCATCTGAATGTCCTATTAGAACATCAGGATCTAAGTCTGCAGCTTTCATATTTCTCCATCAATCAAGTTACCTCTCCCCATTTCCACCCCAACTTTGTTGTCTCTGAGAATAATACTAATGCACACTGGCCCCAGGATATAGTCAGATTCCAATGAGAGTTTTACCAGATTCTCAAGAGCAGTGATGGTGAAACTTTTAAAGAAGGAGTGCCAGGCCCCACCCCCACCCCACTCCCCAGATTGAGTGTCATGCTAGCCCTCCACATTGAGTGCCAAGGGTGCTGTGCCCCCCTTACCCCACACAGGGGAGGGAGGAAGCACTCCCATTAGGCTGCTGGGTGGAGGAGAGAGTGATATGAGGAATGTCCTCAGCACCCATCGAGAAGGGGAGGGGAGTGGCCCTAGCACTTCATTTCCCTCTAGCTCTGCCCACTATGAGCCACCCACCTTACCCACTGTGTGCTCCCACTGGGCTTCTGGGCAGAGGGGCTAGGGATGTGAAAAAATGTCGTCAGGCACAGTGGAGAGGGGAAGGGAGCAGCTCTGCCTGAGTCCCTCTGCCTTTCTAGTAACAAATTCCAGGGTGGGTGGGTAGGGTGGTCACATGCCCATAGAGAGTGCTCTGCATGCCATCTTTGGCACCCTGCCATAAGTTTGTCATCACTGCTCTACAACATAAGTATTCCCCCATCACTGCTTCCTATTGCCTCTAGAATAAAATACAAAGTCCTTGATTCAGCATTTAAAGACCTATATAATCTGCCACCAGCTTGTCTTTCCGGGCTGGTTACACATCATTCTCACTTATACACTCGATATTCCAGCTAAATAACCTACTTGTTCTTCCCTGTTAAAAACAGTCCATCATCTATCTCCCTGTCTCTACACAGGCCAACTCCCATAGCTGGAACATTCTCTCTCCTTGCTTATGCCTTTTGAAATCTCTAACTTCTTTTGGGATGACTAGGCGGCACATTGGATCCAGTGTAGGGTCTGGAGTCAGGAAGTTCAAATCCTGACTTGAAGTCCTGAGTTCAAATCTGGCCTCAGATACTTACTGTTTGCGTGACTCTGGGCAAGCTATCTAACCTGTTTGCCTCAGTTTCCTTATCTAGAAAATGAGCTGGAGAAGGAAATAGCAAACCACTCCAGTATCTTTGCCAAGAAAACCCCGAGAGGGTTTATGAAGAGTTGGACACAACTGATAAACAACTAAATAATACAAAGCTGTCTTCAAGGTTCAGTTCAATGTCACCTCTTATGCAAAGTCTTTCCGGGTCTTCCTAGTTGTTAATACTCTCCCTCCCATGCCCTAAATTATTATTATTATTTAGATCTTATCTATTCAAACTCCAAGGATGTTTGAAAAAAGAACTTATATGAGTCCATAAGCCATACTAACAGACTGGACACTTAGCAGAGGTGTGCTAGAGCCAGCTAATAGGGGCACACAGAGCAGGGTTGTTAAAGTTTCAGTGTGAGCATTTATGCCTGGAAACTCGCAAACACCACGAATCAGGGTTTGATCTGTTTTGTTGATTATCTAGACTTATGGAAATGATTATTAAAATGTTAATAATGCAGATTAAATATAAGTGTGTTATGCATTCAGAGAGCTGGCTTTAAGTATTTACCTTACCTAGAAATTTTCCTGTAAGTGGAAAAGCCCCAGAGTAAATAACTTACTTTGCATCTGACTAGCAGAGTTGGAGTTGGAGGGAGAGACCCTGGGCAAGTCACTTAATCTCTTTTGCCTAGTCTTTACCACTCTTCTGCCTTTGAACCAATACACAATATTGATTCTAAGATGGAGGAAGGTAAGGTGTTTTTTTTTAAAAAAAAAGAATACCAATGAGTTAAATGACTTACATACTGACCATGAGACTCTGGGTGCCAGAGGTGGGACTTGAACTCAAGTCTTCCTGACTTTGAGGTTAACTCTCTGCCATAGGCTGCCTTATTTTGAATGCCAGGATCAGATTCCAAAAGTCAAGGAGCTAAAATGCACTTGATTTACTGGGACAAAGAGGACCGTGAAGGCAAACTTTTTAGCATTATTATGACCCTCATTTAAGAAACTTTGTATTGTTATTGGTGCTCCCTATCACGTCCATCTCCTAAGTCTTCTTTTTTAAAACCCTCACCTTTTGTCTTAGAATCCATGCTATGTCTTGGTTCTGAGGCAGAAGAATAGTAAAGGCTAGGCAATGGGGGTTTAGTGACTTGCCCAGGGTCACGCAGCTAGGCCAGCTTAGAATCTAGGACTTCCTATCTCCAGGCCTTGCTCTCTCTTCACTGAGCCACCCACCTGCCCCCAGTCTCCTGATTAAAGAGAGCATTCATGATATGTAGGTATGAGACTTTGACATGATATGCAAATATTTGGCTTCTTTAATTTCTAACTCTCAGTCCATGTTTTCCATGACATTTTTCTTCTGTCCTCACTGGAACACACAATTGATACTTAATATTTACAGGATGGTGTTTGTCTTGTCCTCATAGATAGTGTACAAGTCCATTGAGAGCAAGAATTACATCTTATTTTTGTATAAAATCCCCTGAGAGAGCTCACAGAAGGTACTTAAGAAAGACTTCTGAAAATGAGAAGTTGTTTGGGTCACTTCCGTTCTACCTGTTGGTTCCTCCTCTGTGAAGTCTCTGGATTCTGATTGACTATCTTTGTACTGGATTTCGATAGTGGCTATCCAGTTCTCAGCTCATTTCTCTCCCCGTGCCCTCATCTCATTTTCTGAGGAAGTAGTGGCTTTATATAAAGGCCCCCAAAAGTGGCCCTATGTGGGGAGGGAACCCTTTGGAAAGCATTTGCCTCCCATTGATCCATCCTCAGGCACAGTGAAGAGAGCACCATGGAAAATGGCACTGGAAGCCCTAACCAGCTGCTTCCTCACTCTCCCTCTAGACTGCCTAAAAAGCTCCCTGATGTATAGAGTCTAATTGTCTATAATCTAGTTTTAACATCTTGTAATTACCCTCAATCATGAAAAGGAAACTAAGGAATATGTTTCTTGAGATTAATATACTATCAGAGAGCAGAAGTGTAATTATATCTCAACGTCTCAAGGGTTATGCTTGCCATTCGATGGGAGCATCGGGTTGTTGGCTTTCTGTCTTCCATCAGCAGCCTATGTAGCAACTGGGACCTGGCCTTTGACATGAACAACTTGGGCTTGATTTGGGGGCCTTATTTCTCCAGTAACATTTTTTCTGATGTTCCCCACACAGTAAAACCCTGAGAATATTATTATTTGGCTCATATCTCTGGCTCGTATCCCCACCCAAAGAAACCCTAGAATCATCAGGGTTTGGATCATTTGGCTCTGCCAAAAAGGGCCCTCAACATCCCTGCAAGCACTTAAGAACATTGTTTACGGAACACATTTTATCTAACCCAATGAAAAAGAGAATGAGTTTCTCAATTCCGAGAAAAATTGTTCTACTCTTTATTGAGGACATCTCGAAACATACTCTATGAGTTCCTAATTACCTCGATTAAGAGGGCTTATGTGATTCATAGTATTAGTAAAGGTGCAGATCTGGGATCCCTGAATGTGGTCACAACATGCCACTTTCTCTATCTTCTACCTGCACAGTTGATTTTTTGAACCCAAATGCCAAGCTTTACATTTATTCCAATTGAATTTCATATTCTATCCTGACAGGATTGTGCTGGATCTGATTTTTGCTCATGCAAGGGCAGGATCTTTAGGTTTATTCCTCCATATTATGGCTCTGAGCTAATCTCTCCTCTGTGTGCATAGTTCCCTCAGGTAATAATCAAAGAATCAGAGTTGAAAGGAACCTCAGAGGTCATTAAGTCCAACTACTACCTTAAGTTTATATGCCCCTAAAATATTCCCAACAGACAATTATCAAACATTCATTTAAATACAATTCATTTTCTATTAAAGGCAGTCGATTCCATTTTAGGATAATCCTAATTACAAGGATATATTTTCCTTCCTTTGAGTCACAATCTGCTTCCCTGCCACTTCTACTCTAGTTTTGCCCTTTGTTGGCTGGGGAAAACAAGTCTAATGCTTCTTTCACAGAGCGTGCCTTCAAATAGTTGAAAATAGCAATCATATACACACATAATATCATCTCTAGGCTAATCTCATCCTCATTTCATTCAGTCACTTATCTTTTAGCCTTGTCTGTTCCCCTCACCATCTGAGTCACTCTCTTCTGGGATGCTCCCATCTTGTCAATGCTCCGACCTAAAATTATATCCACAGAACTGGATACAATATACTATATGTGGTTTGAACACAGTACAGTAGGTCTATCCCCTACCTCATTTTATAGATGTGACTGTTGTTAAGACACATTCTGAAGGGCAAACCAAGACACCGATACAGTTAATGGAAAACATCTCAAATTGAATTACCCTATTTTTTGGCTGGCACATTACACTCTTGACTCATATTGTGTTTGAAGTCCACTATAACCCCTAAGGTCTTTTTTAAAAACATAAATTGCTATATAGCCATGCTTCCTCTGTCCTCTACCTGTGTAGTTGATTTTTTGAACCCAAGTGCCAAGCTTTACATTTATCCCAATTAAATTTCATCTTATTAACTTTCGTCCATCACTCCAGACTGCCAAGATTTTGTTGGATCTGATTTTTGTCCTCCAGTGTATTCACTATCCCTCCATGCTTTATGTCATCCACAAATTTGTTAAGTATTCCTTCTAGGCCTTCATCCAAGTAATTGAAAAGATGTTGAACAGAACAAGGCCAAGGGCAAACCCCTCAAGTATTCCATTAGAGATTTCACTCTGGGTTTACATCAATCCATTAATCAACACTCTTTGGTTCCTGTCATTTACTGATTCTGTCCTGTCATCCAATCTCCATCTCTCTATCTTGTCTAGAAAAATGTAGTGAGAGACTTTGTCACATAAATTGCCAGAATACATTCCCTTGCCTCTTTTTTGTTATTTCATTCTTTATCATATTCTTAGCTTGTTTGTACATATTTGTTTGCTTGCTGGCTCCCCTATCAGATCATGAGCTCCCTGAGGGCAGGGATTGTCTTCTGCCTCTTTTGGTATCCTAACACTTAGCACAGTGTCTGCCACAAAGTAGACCCTTAAGAAATATTTATTGGCTGATGGTCAGAATACAACTATACTGGGGCAGCTGGGTAGCTCAGTGGATTGAGAGTCAGGCCTAGAGATGGGAAGTCCTAGGTTCAAATCCAGCCTCAGACACTTCCCAGCTATGTGACCCTGGGCAAGTCACTTGACCCCCATTGCCCACCCTTACCACTCTTCCACCTAGGAGCCAATACACAGAAGTTAAGGGTTTAAAAAAAATACAACTATACTATTGTCACAACTTTCCCTTGATACAGTCACCCCAACAAGAAGTTACCTTGATCTCATAGAACTCATTTCCATTTTGAAAACCCAACAGTACTATGCTGTCTCCTATCTCTTAGCTAGAAGCAGGAGATCTCCAAGAAGAATGAAATGAGATGTTGAAGCATCTACTTACTGGCCTTCATTGGTTTTGCAGGCTGGAGTACCCAATCCATTTATTCAGTCTTGAGTCAGCTTGACTGCCTTTTGGGTTTTAGCTTGCTAAATGGATCTTGTAGGGTCATAGGATTCTAAACCTCAAGTTGGACCTCAAAAGCCATCTAGTCCAAGGAGGAAGCTGAGGCTCGGGGAGAGAAAAGACTTGCCCAGGGTCACACATGGAGTTCTAGGTCTAGATCTGGAAGAGATCTCAAGGGGCCATCTTATTCAACCCTTTCATTTTATAGAGGAGAAAAGTGACTCCCAGGGATGAAAAGTGACTCGTCGATGGCCATTTAGCTAGGAACTGGCAGATGGGAGTCTCATTGTAGACCTTTATCACTCTAAGTCTAACAGTCTTACCTACTTTGTCACACTGTCTCTCGGATGTTAAGAGAAGGAGATAGGCAAGGAGGAGATAGAGATGGCTGAACAATTCAACCAATATCTTTGTCTGCCTTCTTAAAGCAAATTGATAGCCACTATCCCTTGAGATAACTCTTGAGGCCCCTGCCTTCCCTGGGGAGTTATATGGAGTAGTAGGATTAATCCTTAGAATAAGTAACTGGAACCCTAGAAACACAGAAATCCTTTTGCTTAGACTCAGATTGGAGGGGTAGATTTGGTGTTAGAGGACTCGGGTTCAAATCTCAGCTGTACTACTTACTACTTGAATAACTTTGGGCAAGTTATAGAACTTCTCGGGGCCTCAGTTTCCCCTTCTATAAAATGAGATTGTTAGACTAGAGTTCCTTCTGGCTCTAAATCTATAATGAAATAATCCTATGATATGCCCAATAAAAAAGTCAGGCTTTGGGCCCATTCTTGAACTGCCTGGGCTACAAAAAGTTTCCCCTGATCAGAGATAATTTTCTTTGGCACTCCATAGGGACAGAGCAATGGCTGTTCAAGGTCCATATTGATGGCAGTTCAACAAGGCAGAGTCATATCATTGACTGTGAGGACATTGTGCCCGCCATCAAAGGGTAGGAGAAATATTACCCTAGTCACTCTGCTCTAAGGTGGCCGAGAGGGCCTCTTTGGAGATGCATGCAAAATGGCTATGACACTGGCACACTGGGACCTTGGCCCGAGTCGACTGTATGTGGTGACTTAAGGCCACTAATATTCCTCCAGGAAGCTGGAGAGTCCTATAGACTTAAAGGCATAGCTTCCAAAACAGTAACAATTTTAGACAAAGTATTTAGACAAAGTCATGACAAGGAAACGGCTGAAAGACTAGTCAGGAGTTGGGTGGGGGGTGGTGAGAGAAGATGAGGATAATAAATCTACCATTTCCTTTACCTTTGTTCCAAGACAGAAATTATTTTCTACAAGAACAAATTGTGTGTGTGAAGACACAGCTTCTAGCCAATTAAGACACACTGCTTAGCAGATGAATCGCTGTAGGTTTCTTTCATGTGTGTGCTTGTACACACACGTGTGATAGATCCTGGGAAAAGAAGATTCTGCATACACTATAATATGCTATTGCTCTTGTTTAAATATACATCCACTGGGATAAAAACAAAAACTCATGTGGCCATGGCTAGGTCCCAACGAGATGTCAGTGTTCTCATATTATATACATTCAATTTATTGAAATAAATCCTAACTTCTCTTAACAACAGAGGTATATATTGTTCCCGATATCATTCTTTTCCAAAGTTAAGTATATCCTGGATACACGTATCTAAGTCATTCACAGGGGATGCCTGTGCTCCCCAAATTCATGGGCCGTTGTGATTGCAACTCCCCCCAATAGAATCCCAGTTTCATTCTGCATCACCCTTTTATGGTATGTGGGACCACTTTTCTCTCTGAATGACTGGCCATCCAGTAGACCATTTGTAACCCATTTTAAATCAGCAGACTTATGGGTAGAGAATAAATGAACCCATCCATACTTGACTCACAGTATCCTCTGCAAAATCACAGGCAGTAGAGAAGGACTTCACTAAAAAGAGACCAAGAGGTATATAGAATACAAGCACATGGCTGGAATTACATTCTCGTTAGCTACCACCTCTATTGGGAATAGTTAGCTTTGACCTGTATCACAGACTTCTCTGATGATCAGCCAAAAGACTGATGGATCTGGTGTTGAGAGACCTAGGTTCGAATCCTGGTTCACATACTTATTTACTGTGTGACCATGAGCAAGTCACTTTGCTCCTATGAGCCTCAGCTTCCTCACCTGTGAAAGTGGAACTATTGCTCCATACATAAGGAATTGTTGTAAGGAAAGTGCTTATGAAACTTAAAGTCCTGGAGATCCATGGGCTCTATGATTGTTTCTGAGCTTGAGAGCAAATCAGGAATTCTTAGGTTTCACAGAATAGATGCTCATAGAGAAGTAGATACTGTGGGAAATTTCCCTTCTATAGTGTTAACACACTTTAAATGAGCAGACACATAGAATGGGGAGGAGAGAGGGAGCCGTGTCCTACCTTGGCATTGTCAAGACATTAGAAATACATTGGTAAAATAAAGAGAAGCAAATTAACTGGGAAACTGATCTGAGTTGCTCAGACTGCTAGTAGTGTGATCCACTGATAACAAGTGTTTTTCCTTTCTCCATTGAGGGGGGCAGACTATATGACCTTTAAAGCCCCTTCCAGCTGTAGGTCTCTGATCTCCTTCCTTAACTGGTCCAATGAGAATGAAGCTTCTTGGCTGGAATTTCAAGGAACTCTACCCAGGGAATGAAATGACGCCTCCTTTTTACTCTGCTGATAACGGTCCTTCTCATAGGTGGCATTGTTATCTCTGAACTTGGGTACTCTTCCTTGAGAATAGAGTTTAGCCTCCATGCTGCTTCCTCCTTCTCAGTATCTGCTACTGCCACAGAATTAGCTCCCCTTTCTCCCTCCTCTACATTCTCTACAAGGAGCTATGTTCCCATAAGATTCTTTTAATAAAGGTACTTTCTAGTACCTAAGATGATCCAGATTCCACGTAGGGATCATCAGGGAGCCACCTCGATAACAAGTGTGGTTTGAAATTATCATTTCAGTTGTTCACATGTATTTAAGTTCTTCTGACATTCTTATCAGTTAAAAATATCAGTTTTTTTAAAAAATGGATTCATTTCCCCCAACAAAACAAACAGCAACCAAAACCTAAAAAACGATCCCATAAACGAATGGGAAGAACAACAGTAAAAACAGGTTATGCATGCACAGGTACATTTCAGTTATTTACTGGTTGATCAAAGAAAATCTTAGATGTATTAACTTTAAGCTGGAAGCACCATTGTATTTATCTTTGCTTTTGCCGCTGTCTGATGTTATCTTCCTTTCCAGTGTTGAAATAATTACTTATACAGTTCTTTGGGATCTGCTTTTTTTATTCCATATCACTTCATTTGTCTTCCTACATTTCTTTCTATTCTTCGTACTCATCATTCCTTACAATGCAATAATATTACAATATATTCATATACCACAATTTGTTTAGCATTCCCCAGTCATTGAGGATGTATTTTGTTCCTATTTTGGGCTCTTACAAAGAGTGATGCTATGAAAATGTTTTATAAATATGTGCCATTTCTTTTTGTCACTAACTTCCTTAAGGTGGGATTGCTAGGACAAAGGGGATGAATATTTTTGTAACTTTTATTATGGGTCATTATATGACTTTCTAAACCAGTCGAATGAATTCCAGGCTTTGTCAATAGTGAATGAGTGTGCCTTTCCCCCCACACTTCTCCCAACACTAAGTTTTAGTATTAATTAGCTTCTCATTCATTTTCATGGATGTAAGGTCATATATCAGAGTTTTCCCACTTTGCATTCTCTCATTATGAATGATGTTGAACACTTTTTCACTTGTGCCTTTTCTTTCATAACCTATACTTACCTACCAAAAGATAGCTTTTGCTCTTATAAATCTGTGTCAAATCCATTTAAATTTTTAATGTCAGACTTTTATCATGTTTAATTGACAAGATTTTCCCAGTCTGTATTTTTCTTCTTATTCTAGCTACATTGCTTTTATGTGTGCAGAAGTACTTTAAATTTTTCATGTAATTTACCTTGTCCTTTTTAAAAATTAATGCTGATATAGATCAAGGCTGATTAACCTTCAGCCTCTATCTGTACTTATGATAAAACAACAGGCTTCCACTGTCCTCTAATTTTTTCATAATATAACTTTGCATATTTATATAATTCGTGTATTTCATAGAATAATAGACTCAGAATCCCAGAGTTGGAAAGAACCTCAAATGCTATCTATTGCAACTGATTGGTACCTGAGCAGAGAGCCCCTCTGTGAAATCCCTGACAAAAAATTATACAGACTTTGCTTGAAGATCTTAAGTGAGAAGAAACCCACTGACTTCTATGGCGGCCTATTCCACTTTCAGATAGCTAGCTCTAATCATTAAGACAATTTCCCTTAAATCCAGTCTAAAATTTGCCTCTCTGCAATTCCACATGTTGCTCCTGGCTCTGTCTTCTGGTGCCAAGTTGAATTAGTTTAATCCCTCTGAAGGGACGTTTTACGGCATTTGCGAATGCTTCTGAGGACTGTTTTGCCAGAATTCCATGTATTTCTCTACTGCTATTGTTATCATCTTAAGTGTTTTGGGGAGGGTTTCTATGATTTATTCATTTTAAATGGTCATACTTTTCTGTGTTTATTTATTAGCTCTTGATGACCTAGAGTAGTGGTTCTCTATATATGGTTTGGGGATTCCCAGGGGTCTCTAAGACCCTCTCAGCATGTCCACAAGGTCAAAACTGTTTTTTCACAATAATACTAAGTTTAAACATTTTCTAATGAAGTAAATATTCATAGGTATAACTAGAGCTGTGCTGGAGCAAGAGCTGATTGTTAATTTTTTAGTGTGACCATTTATGCCTCAGGAAATAGATAAACGCTACAGAATCAGGGCTTGATTTATTGTTTGTTTGTTTTAATTATCTACACCAAGAGATGTCAAACAAGCTGAGAGGAGAAGCGAAGGGCTACAGTGTAGAACAAAATTAAGATGTAATGGGAGAGGGCAAGCTAGGTGGCTCATTGGATAGAGAGCCAGGTCTAGAGATAGGAGGTCCTGGGTTCAAAATCTGACCTCAGACACTTCCCAGCTTTTTGGTCCTGGGCAAGCCACTTAACCCCCATTGCCTAACCCTTGCTGCTCTTCTAAAGAATCAGTATGCTCTTAGAACAAAAGGTAAGGGTTTTTTAGGAGCGGAAACCACGTAATTGAGAAATATTCAACAAAATAAAAAATAAAATTGAACAGAGATAATGTTAATATGTGATTTTCTAAGTCCATATGCAACAGGCAGGGATCCTTATGTAGGTTTAGTGGCCCCCAATTTCTATCTGAATTTGACCCCCCTGGTCTAGACTTAAAAAAATGATGGAGGAAATGTTAAAAAAAATAATGCTTAAACTTAAAAGTGTATTGCGTATATGTAATACATACTGTTGTTAAGCTATTACCAATATACCCCTGGATATAATACACATAAGCAAAAGCTCTTTGGGGACTCCTCAGTAGTTTTTAAGAGTTCAAAAAGGCCCCGAGCCAAAAAGTTTTGAGAAACACTGACCTAGATTATGATCAGTTTTTATTAAGAACCCACATGTTTGAGAAGTTAAAATGGTTAATATTTTTATCCAGCCTATGCCTTGTCTATTAACTTTTTATTGATCCTATTATATTTGTCAAGTTCTGAGAGAGTGGTTAAAAATCTCCTACTGTCAATAGCTTCCTACCCAGGTCTTTTTTATATTTTAGCTGACTTTAATTAGTTATGTCATTCAGTTCAATATAGATAGATATGTTTATATATGATGCTTGTAGTGTTTCTATTGCCCTTTGAGCAGCTAGTGTCACATTGAATATTGTGCTGAGCCTGTCAGAGAGACCTGACTACAAAGCCAGGCTCAAAAACTTACTTGTTATGTGACCATGGGCAAGTCACTGACCCTCTTGTCTGCCATAGTTTCCTGTATGGTAAAGTGGTGTTAAATGTTAACATTTCCCTTGGCTCAGTGGATTGAGAGCCAGACTTAGAGAGAGGACATCCTGAATTCAAACCTGGCCTCAGACACTTCTTAGCTATGTGACCCTGGGTAAGTCACTTATCCCCTATTGCCTAGCCCTTACCGCTCTTCTGCCTTGGAACCAAGACACAGTATTTATCCTAAGACAGAAGATAAGGTTTTTAAATAGCATTTTCCTCCCAAAGTTTTTGTGAGGATCAAATGAAATAATATTTGTAAAGTATCTAGCACAATGCATGGAACATAGTAGGTACTTAATACATACTCATTTTCCCCTTCTCTTTAACATGCTGTTCTTTCAGTATTTACCTATCTTAATGCTCCATATTTTTGCTTCCATTGTGTTAGAGCAGTGGGAACCAAACTTTTTTGGCCTCCCGCCCCCTTTCCAGAAAAAATACTACTTAGCTCCCTGGAAATTATTTTTTTTTTAAATTTTAATAGCAATCAATAGGAAAGATAAATGCACCTGTGGCCCTCACCGCCCCTCTGGATTGCTACAGCACCCACCGGGCGTGATGGCGCCCATTTTAGGAATCACTGGGTTAGAGTTATGATGGCTGCTCCTGATTTTTTTGGAGTCATCAAATGCATTATAAATCTTTTCCTGGCCTCTCACTTGGATTCAGCATGTATCCCTATGTTTTCAGTGTGTTAACCATAGGTTACACATATTGCAGGAACTTTCAAAAATCCATCCTGAGACTTTTTTCCTTTTTTTGGATACTTTTTACAGTGATGTCAAATGAATGTGCACTGACACATCATCAACAAAAATTATTGATAATTTTTAACACAGTAGACACTGTCAACTTGAAGTCTGGAGACCCCAGTTCTGCCCTGGTCCCCTGAGAATTCACCCCAAGGAAAGTCCCAGGCTTAGCCATTTCAGATTGAATAATAGACCTTAAAGTACTTGATAATCCCAGTTTTGTGGGACTAGCAGACCTAAGCAAATAATAAGTACCCTTTTAGTCTTGGAAGTTTCTGCTGCTGTACCAAATGCTTCTTAAGAAGACCAGTGCAGGAACCATCCTTTTAGTGTTCATTGTAAGTAGAGTACTCTCTGATACCCCAGCCTCTGGCTACAGTTTCTTTCCCAAGCCTGTTTGCATCCTGTCAGTGCAGGTTGGACCTCTCATTCCTTGTAGCCATGGTAATATCAATCAGTCATACTTCCCTGACCTTTTTTCCCCAAATGGTATATAAGTTCCCCAAATTCTATTGTTCTTCGGAAAATCAATTCTCCCAGAGATACTGTCCCCAGAGCCCGAGGGTGTTGACTCTGTGTAGTTTGTGGTGCTTGGCTCTGTGATTGATAGCAGCTGATTACTGGACCTCTCTTTCCTGATTAAAGACTTGGTTTTTTGGACTACTTTAGTAGTTCTGTGTTTTTACAAGTTAACAACACTCTCAAACAAACCCCTCTACAAAGTATATATTCCTTAAAGAACTGGAGGAATTCCATGTGAACTGGAATGACCTCCAGGAATTGATGCAGAGTGAAAGGAGCAGATCCAGGAGAACCTTGTACACAGAGACGGATACACTGTGGTACAATCGAACATAACTGACTTCTCTACTAGCAGCAATGCAAGGATCCAGAGCAAGGCTGAGGGACTTATGAGAAAGAAAACCAGCCATATTCAGAGGAAGAACTGTGGGAGGAGAAACACAGAAGAAAAACAACTGCTTGAACACATGGGCTGTTGGGGATATTATTGGGGATGGAGACACTAAACAATAACTCTAGTCCAACTATCAATAATATGGAATTAGGTATCAATGATACATGTAAAACCCAGTGAAATTGTGCGTTGGCTAAGAGGGGCTAGGGGGGTTTGGGGGAGAGGGAAGGAACATGAAACATGTAACTAGGGGGAAATATTCAAAATAAAAATTATTTTAAAAATTAAAAAGAACCAAAGTATATATTCCTTAAAACAGTTCATCATAGTGAATGATAAGGAGGAATATGTGCCTTTTAACTTACTACTAATCTGCTCAAAGGTTTTTAGCCTTTCAGTGTTGTACTTGGTTGTTGTCGTTTAGTCATGTCCAACTCTTCATGAGTTCCCAATGCTGTCTATGGGATTTTCTTGGCAAAGATAGAGTGGTTTGCCATTACCTTCTCCAGTGGATCAAGGCAAACAGGGTTAAGTGACTTGCTTAGCGTCACAAAACCTGGAAGGGTCTGAGTCCAGATATGAACTCAGGGCTTCTTGACTCTAGGCCCAGTGCTCTATCCACTGAGTCATGTAGCTGACTCGTACTTTATTGTTGTAAATGTTTTATAGAACAGTAAGGAGAGTGGGGCCAAGGTGGATTGTTCTCAGGGCACCTCACAAGAAAACAGAGCATATTTTTTTTGGTGTCAGTCTGGAAGCCAACCCTCATGCCTCAAATTCTCCACCAAATTGTAGCTACACCCACCCCAGAGCCTCGTTGCCCATGATGCCCCCTTCTCCCAGGGACCTGGCTTAAACCATAGACATACCCACCCAAGGGTGCTGCTGCTCATATTTTCCCTCTCCTAGGGGCTTGCCTTACCACCACCCCCAGCTTAGACTTGGTACAAGCATGGAGTCATACTCCTGCATCCTCTCTTACCACCCCTTTAAACACGGGTTACCAGTTTTATTGAGATAAGTGGTTTAAAGTTTCTCTACCCCTGTCCATGTCCTAATCGGCAAAGGATTGAAGGAATTTTGACTCCAGCCCACTCCTCAACACTCTTCCCAATAACTTGGATTTCATCCTTGCCCCCCACCCCAGACTCCACGCCACAAATATCCTTTCCTTCCTCCTCCCCCTTCACTTATTTCAAGGTCTTCCGTTGTCTTGGAATGCCCTCTCAGGAGCCATTGCTACCAAGTTCCCAGTCACTGTTTCCTTGAGGCCCCCCCAGTAAACTGGGACCTCCAAGGGATGCTACCCTTTTATTCTCCTTGAAGTATTTAAATGCATTCATTGTTTTAAAGACACTTTATTTTGTTAGGGTTCTGCTTAGTGGTCAGTTTGCATGCCAAAGGACCAATCTAAGTCTGGCCTCCTCCTCAGGAATGCCTGGAAGGCCTCCAGTGAATTAAAAAATGATCTTTTCTAATGAAAAGATTATGCCCAGTTTTGCTGGATAGGCAATTTTAGGCTTGAGGCTAATTTCCCTTGCTTTTCTTCCTTTCTAATACATTTTATTGATGACTTTTGTCTTTATGTCAAATCATTTCTGGAAACCGAAATCATCCCTCCCCAATGAGACTTCCTTTGTAACAAATAGAAACAATTGAACAAAAAACACCCAATATGGTGACCACATCTGACAGAGTATACAACATTCTAACCTAGTAATCCCCCACTTGTCTTTCTTGAGGAGGGGCCCCGTGTGAGTGGAGGAGCAAGGATCCCCATGGGGACTGCAAAAAGTAGCCTGAACCAGATTAAATTTTAATTGGAAAATATTTAACAAAATTAAATAAAAACAGTCAAACAAATGCTATTATCCTGTGGTTTTCTAAGTGAATAAGGGCCCACAGAGATCCTTACATATGCTTGGTTTAGTGGTCAAGTTTGAGTTTGTTACCATTGGGCTTTAACACCTATTTTCCCACTGAGGAATTCAGGAAAACAGGGAAAGATCTATATAAGTTGATGCTGAGTGATATAAACAGGGCTGTATCCAATAACCACAATGATGGAAATGAAAGGATGGCTTAAATGAGTAAATGAAAACCCATCATTGGTCCTGGACTTGGGCATAAGGGTAGGCCATAGACCATGTGAGCTGGCCACACTATGGAGAACCATTCCCATTGGCCTTTCACCAATACTAGGATTATATTTTTAGATGAGGCTCCAACCTTAAAAGTAATTACCTTTATAAGGAAAAAAACCCTTCTTGATTTAATCAGCCAATCATAACTGAATGTAAACAGGTTGTGTACACCACCTTGGTCAATAAAAGCCATAGCTGAAACTTAGTCCTCCCCTAAAAGCAGTTTGTATAAAAGAGATGATCTGTCTAAGAAACAGAGATTCGGAAGGTCTAGAAGTAGAGGCTGGAGCTAAGTCATACAGAGCTGAGACAGAAAGAACTAGCAGCCCTGAAGCAACCAGCAAAAGAAAAAGTGAAGTTAGAACTGAGCTATGGAAGAAGAGGGAGATATGGGAAAGGGGAGAGGCACCTCTGATGCTACAGGCATCTCAGACCTGAAGACTAGTAGTGATGCCACCAGTGTACCTGCCTACTCTAGGACTGAAAGAAGTCCCAAGAAAAAAATCAACTCCTTCCCAAATTTTCCCCACCTGAATCTGTCTATCCACAGACACTATAACATAATCTGTTGTTTCATAACCCAAATGGTTCTGGTAAACTGAATTTTGCCTCAGTTGCAATGAGACTAGGGGTCGCATAGAAATAGATGCAGTAAAATGAAGCAAAGAGCCCAACTTCTGCCTTAGTGTTAGGAATTTTTCTAACTAGGGGTTCAGAGTATTTATTCAGATAACAATGAATTCAGATAAAGTAGATTCAGATTAAAATCAATTTTTCATCTAAAATGAATTCCCTAATAATACTGGGAAGTGGGAGGAGGAAGGAACTAGGGGCCATTATATTTCCCCTAGACTTAAAAAACAGGCTAATAAAATAGTGTGTTACAAAAGGTCCTCAGAAACCACCTAATACAACCCCTTCATTTTACAGAAGAAGAAACCGAAGCCCAGAGAGGTTGTGATTTGTCCAAGTTCACATGAATAGCAAGAGGGAGAACTGAGATAGAAACTTTGGACTATAACTCCAAAATTGACATTTTTGACACTGCATCATCTTGCTTTTTAATATACTTTTGAGATTGGTTAATATTATGCCCTGCAGGAATTCATACCTTCCCCTCACCATTTCCCTTGGCATTCTAGAGATTCTTTTGTTCCTACAGATGAATTTCATTATTATTTTATGAAGTATCTCTTTTATCACGTGATTGGTATAGCCCTAAGTATATAAATCAATTTACATTATGTTGTCATTGTTATTTGATTGGCATACTACAATCACGAGCACTGAATTTTTATCCAATTTTAGTTGTTTTTTCTGTATAAATTACTTTGTACTTGTATTTATATTAATCTTATGTATGTATATTAAACTCTCAAATATTTTACTCAATTATAATCATTTTTGATTATAGTCCTTACATCATTTCTTCCTGGATATAGAAATGGCAATGATTCTTTAATAAATTTATTTTGTGTCCTGCTCTCTTACTGAAGTATCACTGCTAGTTCCTTTATTGTCTGGGATTTTCTGAGTACATCATATTGCCTATAAATAGAGATCATTTCATCTCCTCTTTGTAAATGTTTATACCTTGAATTTTGCCCTCTTGTCTCATTGCTATTGCTCTTCTAGAATGATGTAAAATGATAGAGGCTAGAAGGTCCATCCTTGCTTTACCCTTCTTTATGCTAGGAAAGCTTCTAGCATTTTTTCCACTGGATGCAAGGCTAAGCCTTTGTTTTACATATATGTATTTGATCATACCAAAGAAAGACCAGTCTATGTCTATGCTTATTGAAATTTTAAACATAAATGAGTATTGTATTTTATCAAAGGTTTTTTCTACATCTACTGAAATAATCATATGTTTGTTATTTTTGTTACTCATAAGATTAATTATGCTAATTATTTCCCTAATGTTGAGCCATCCTCTCTCATCCCTGGTATCAATCCAATTTGCTCATAGTGAATTATTATCTGGATATATTTATGTAGTCTCCTTGCAAAGATTTTATTTAAAATTATTGCATCGATATTCATTAGTGAGATTGCTCCATAGTTCTCTTTCTCCTGCTTTTTGATATATTGTGTGCCATCTCTTCCTTTCATTTTTATGTTCCAGGAGAATAATTCTATGTGATTTAAATTGGTGTTTTTTGGATACATAATTTGCTTCTTCAAGGACAGGTCATGCCAAACTAACTTTATTTCCTTTTTAACAGAGTTTCTAAAGTAGAAGATCAGGACATTGCTATAGAATGCTATAGGCAAGCATAGGTAACCTAGATTTTAACAAAGCATTTAATAAAGTATCTCTTCTATCCTTGTGGAAATGAGGAAAAAATGTGGAGTAGACAGTTATATACTGATAGATTCAAACGGTCTTGTTCAATGTCAACATAGCAAGAGGGTTCTAGAGGAATGGTGGTTGGCATTTTTGCCATTATTATTGATTATTACAAAGTATTATAAAATTGTATTATTATAAATCAGTTTATCTTAGTGTCGTGGATAAAGGCATAGATGGTATGCTAATCAGACTTGCAGAAGACAAAAGTCTTAAAGGAATAGATATCATAGTGGGTAACAGTGTAAGGATATATCCTGACAGGGTAGAGGAAGGGGCCCAATCTAAGGAGATAAAATTCAATAGGCATGAATGTAAAATATTACACTTTGGTTCAAAAAATCAACTTTACAAATGCAGGATGGGAGAGGAATGGTTAAACAGAAACTTGGAGTTGGGGGCAGGGGATTGAGTGGAACTCAAGCTCATTATGAGTCAACAATATAATGTAATAGCTAAAAAGTTCTAACCAGACCACATCTAGAGTATTGCATTCATTTATGAGTGTCACCATTTTTTTGTTATTGTATTTTATTTTTTTTAGAATATTTTTCCATGGTTATGTGATTCATGTTCTTTCCCATTCCCTTAAGCCCACCCCCCTCCCTGTAGCCACCACACAATTCCACTGGGTTTTACATGTATCATTGATCAAGATGAGTGTCACCATTTAAAGAAGGACATTGACAGATTTTAGAGCAGTAAAGGTGAACCTTTTAGAGACTGAATGCCCAAACTACAACCCTCATGCTGCATGTGAGCCTCCCACCTTATCCTAGACAGGGGAGGGAGGAAGCATTCCCGTTAGGGCAGGTCATGTGAGAAATGTCCTCAGTTGCACATGGAGAGGTGAAAGGGAGCAGCCTCCTCTGGCATGCTCTGGCACTTGTGCCATAGGTTTGACAAAGCTTTAGAGCAGGGGTCGGCAACCTTTTTGGCCATGAGAGCCATAAACACCACATTTTTAAAATGTAATTTCGTGAGAGCCACACAGTGCTCACAGTGCACGCTCCTGTAACAGTGTGCACTCCTGTAACAGCACCTGAAAAAAAATTGACTTTATGGCTCCTGCAGAAAGAGCCGTATCTGGCCCTCAAAAGAGCCAGATATGGCTTGAGAGCCATATGTTGCTGACCCCTGCTTTAGAGCATCCAGAGGAAAGCAGTTGGGTTGTGTCTCTACAATACATCCAATATGGGATTCCTCTACACCAGTGGTTCCCAAACTTTTTTGGTCAACCACCCCCTTTCCAGAAAAAATATTACTTAGCCCCCTGGAAATTAATTTTTAAAAATTTTGATAGCAATTAATAGGAAAGATAAAAGCACCTGTGGCCATCACCACCCTCCTGGATCGCTGCAGCACCCACCAGGGGGTGGTAGCGTCCACTTTGGGAATCACTGCTCTACACTATGTTCAGGGCGGAATTCTCCCTCACTATGGGAGATCCCAGAGGTGTGACAAAAGGAACCTAAATGGATAATGATCCTGGGGAGGGGAAGGAACCTTAATGAGTCTGGAGGTGGATTTTTAAGCCTTTTCAGACTCCATTGTTTTATGGAAGTCTCTGCACCAGAATTGAAAAAAAGAACTCTTGAATCCAGTGCCTGTATCCTGTCACATATATTGTATTTGCTGATTGCTTGTTTGAAGATCTTATTTTATTTGTTAAGTTCTGTTACATTGAATCATTTTAAGCTACTGTGTTTTGGCTATTAGCTATATGTGCTGTTACATTGTCTTAATTTGTACCTCCCCATATAACTGGACTGGAGAAGATATCATTATAAAAGAGCCTTTGAGTTGTTTGTAACAAGAGGTAAGGGCCCATTTAGTAGCTGAAGTGAAGTCACTTACCTGATTCCATGCCACATGGGGATCAGTTAAAAAAAACTGGGAATGTTAAGCCTAGAGAAGATAAGACTCAGTAGGGACATGATAGCTGTCTTCAGTGTTTGAAAGAGGAATCAGACTTATTCTGTTTGCCCCCAAAGGGGAGAACCAAGAACAGTGGGTGGAAGGTCGAAAAGAGGTAAGTTTAGACTTAGTATACAAATACAAATAAAAATTTAAGAGTCACTTCCTGACAATTAGAATTGTCCCAAAATGGAATGGGTTGCCTCTTAAATTGCGGATTCCCATTTCTTAGCGATCTTCAAGCAGACACTTAATGGCCACTTATTAGATGTGTTATATTAGTGATTCATTGGGCGTATATGCGTTTGATCTGCTGGGCTCTGAAATCCTCCCTTCCAACTCTAAAATTCTGTATTTCTGTGATTCTTTCTTGCTGCTTACAAGGTCCTCTCCTTTTTGCTGAAACTTGCGTTTACTGACTACATTTCTGGGTAAGGTGAATTTAGTGTTCCTCTCTATGGGTATTCTGTGTGGTCTATCAAGCTTTACATATGACATTCAAGCTTTTTGTTACTTCACATTTTTTTTCTGAGAGAGCAACATCTCTCAGATTGACTCTCCAAACTCTGTCCTTCGGCTCTTTTCTTTTCATTTGTCATATTCTCAAAGCTTGTTGCAATTGTGTTGATTTCTGATTAGTTCCTTATTCTGCCATCTCTGATGCTTTTCTTATCAGTACCATTCAATTCTTAAGGAAATGACCATTTCGTTAATAATCTCCACAAAATGTCCTAAGTGGTCATGTCCCTTGTCATTTGTCCTTATTCTTCTTTAAATGCCATCTTTAGAGATGGCAGATTTTAGAGCACAGATTTGGATCAGGTCGATACCTCAGGTTCAAGTTTAGAACTAAATGAGACATTTTTAGTCCTTCTAACCATTAACGAAAGATTTATGTAGCCACAGCAGGGGAAAGGCATTCAGAGAAGGGAAACGATGTTCAATAAGGATCAGCCTTGATTCAGCTGAACTTGCCTGTGCTCATTTTGGTCGTGCTGCTAATCTTCAGTCAGAAGCCTGAGAGAGGAACTGGAACCCCTGGTGTCCTTGCTGTTGTCCTCAAGTACCTGGGAAGCTACATCAATAGCCTAACACTTAGTAAGTCACCTGAGCCTCTTAAATCTTGAGGACAGTTCTAATACCTTTTTAAGGAAAAGGTAGCCTGCCTTACATGGGTCAGGGCCATGTAATATTGTTCCCACAATACAGTTCTTTCTCAATTTTGCTTATTGAGTTTATTAGTCATCTGGAAAGCCTCAGAATTGATTTGTCTTCCTTTCTTGGGCCTTTTTTCCCTTTTAGAGCCTGCTTTTGGAGTTGCTTTTACTCCTTCTACTCCTTTTACTATTTTTTCATGTTTGCTACTTATTTGTTTCTCCAGTCAGTTTCCCCCACTTTTATCAACAGAATTATCATCGTGATGTGTATTTTTGGTTATTCTTTTACTTCATTGCCATTTTTGAGATGGTATTGGAGAGCTGAGCTCTAATGTGGTCCCTCCATCATCTTGCCCATTTTCCCTTAAGTACTATTTTTTCCCTTAAGCCCTGATTTTCACTAATATATGCACCAATGTGTCAAGAATCTATAATTCCAGGCATGTAGCTACTCCGTCCATCAATGCATATCATGACCCTTTGCCCTTTAATAGATAATCTTTATTAATTGACACAAGTGAAATATTTATTCCCTGGCCATGCATCTCTGAATTTTACCACTATTACTAATAACAGCAATTATATAGTGCTTCAAGGTTTATAAAGTGCTTTACATATGTTTTCTCATTTGATCCTCATAATAACTCTGTGAGGTAGGTGCTATCATTATCCTCGTTTTACATACGAGGAAACTGAGGCCGTAGATAAATGACTTGCCCAGTCCCAGAGCCAGAAAGATTCTGAGGTAGGTTTCAAACTCGGGTTTTCCAAACTCCTTGTCCAAACTGCCTTCGGGTTGTTTTCATTGGACATTAGCTGCAGCATCTCACTTGCCTGTTTGATAGGCCCTTCCAGAATCTGTGCTCTTTGAAAAAGCTGTGCTAAGCCCTTGGAGGGGGACTTTGTGGAAGTTCCCACCATTCCCTTGATCATCACAACCATTGTCTTCATAGGTAACGCGGCAAAGCCCATGCATGTACTTGATTCAAAGGAGAGTCCCTCCAACCCTCACTCAGAAAAATATCACAAGCTCAGGTATCTAGTCTCTCAGCTCACAGAGAAGAAGAGCAACAAATGAACAGGGTCAAGGTACACCGAGAGCTGCTTTTAACAAAGTGGAAGGGGAAATAGAAAATTTGTAAAAAGCAGACACAAAAGCTCTAGAAACAGCAGTCTGGGGGCACTTACTGCAGGAGCAAGCACTAGAATAGAGCTCACAGTACAGTAACGGATATTCACAATGATGATCCTAAGTCACCACGGAAAGGTTAAATCCCATAATTCAACAACAGTATTAAGACCATCTGTTTAAGCAGACAGGAAAATATGGGATACGCTTGCTTTAGAAAGATCCCCATTCCAAATGGTTAAAAGAAGCAGAAAGGACTTTGTATTAAAGAGGTAAGCCTCAGCTATTTGAAATTCCACTTATGTAGTCGAACAGCTCATTCTCCCACTCTGCTGGGAAAATGATGTGTAAATGGCCTCAGAATTATCATGAAGGAAATTTGTGTTAATAAAAGAGAGAGGCCAGTCATATAATAAGAGAGAGGGATGATGGATGGATAACCCAAGTGCGAAGCTGATACTTAGAAAATGTGAAAAGCCTTCTAACTCACTGGGCAGCTTTTCTTTGTGGGATTTAGGAGAGGACATAAACAAGAAAGTTCTAGTAGGGCATCTCGCATTGTAGTCACTTATTAAATAGTTGTTGAATTATAAGTATATCGTATTCATTTTGTATATAATTAATATTGTATGTAATTTATATACGTATATATAAATGAGAGTAGATTTGGCATAGGGTGACCTGGCTTTAAATCTTGGCCAAGGGTGTGACCTCGGGCAGGTCATTTCCTCTCTGTGTACTTGTTTCATCATTGAAGGACTTGTAGGGTTGTTCCAACTTCTGCCATCCTCTAGTCCTGTAATTCTATGAATGGAATTGAATTAGCACAATGTTTATACGCAATTGGGCATTGATAAAGTGCTTGAAAAAATGCCTCTGCATGTTTCAGAGATGACGCAAAGGTGAACCTCAGCCAAGCCTGTGTCTGAATTGTTACAAAGCTGGAATTAGTGAGGTCTGAGTAAATGAGGTTTTCTAGTATTGAAAAGCAGTTGCTTTGGGGACTGGATGGGGGTGGGGGCGGGATCCAAGAAAATGCTGGGTTTGGGGAATTCATTAACATTATGTTTCTGACAAAAGGGTGTCTCAGGGCTGAGGGCATTTCAGCAGCAAACACTCGCCTTTTTGACAGGGTGCCTCTGTGAAGAAAGCTAGTTCATCAAAAAGGGAAATTGCCACTAAGAAAAGTTTTCGAAGTTCCTAATGAAGCTAGGAGCCTTCATTCTCACCTCATTACCAATAATGAGCCCGCCTTGCAGTGTCCCACTCCCACCCCCCCAGAGCAGTTATGTGTTTGCTTTTAATAATTCCCCTTGAGGCCTATTTCCAAGTGGAGTCCCTTAGTTTGTTAAAATGTCTCCTTTAATGATGTCTGGTGTGACCAATTAAAACCATTGACTTTGTGTTGAACAAGATACCAGAACCATATTCTTGTAACCAAAGGAAGTAAAACTTGGACTGGCTACAAGAAAGAAGACCACCTACGTAGTTTTAGGACGCGTGTGGTGTGTGCATGCATGTACGTGCTTCTCTGTATGTTTGTCATCGGGGGATTGTCTCGGACGTGGTGCAGACCCAGGAAGTTACAAAGACAGATTTCCATGCAGCATTACAAAGAACTTCCTAACAATGAGTGCCATCCCAAAGACGGACGGACTGTCTTTGCGGGTAGTGAGGAACCTATCACTGAGACTCTTTAAGCAAAGGCTAATCAATGGCCACTTGTTGGGGACTGTGTGGAGGGCATCTTGTTCGGGAGCGGATCAGACCTGATGACGGCCAAGGTCCCTTCTGACTCTGAGGTTCTGTTCTTCTCTATGGGGGCAGTATCTAGAGGGAGGCAGGCAATCTGAGGTGGGGATGTTCGGAGGTGTTAAGCTTGACTCTATCTAGAAAATTCACTGACTGTAACCCAAGAGAGAGCTTCTTTATCCCCACTTAGAAATCCTACTCAGAAAGCTTTATGAGGCTGCCTTAACCCAGCTTCATAGAATCAGAGCCTCAATCCGCGAGCATTTTGTTCAGCATCCAGACACTGGGTCTACGTCTTGGTTCATAGATCTAAAGCTGAAGGGGGCCTCACCAGTTGACTGGCCCAACTCCTGCACTCACCAGAGAAGGAAACAGACAAGCAGAGAGATTAAGTAATTTCTCTAAGGTCACAAGGTAGTTAACAGCTGAGCCGGGATTGGATCCAAAGTCATCGAGTTCTGAAGCCAACTCTTTTTTCCTGTATCACACTGTCTCATTTTCTATTGGGTTGGAATGTGTTCCCTCGATTCTCTCACCCTTTACTCTCCTTTTCTATTCGTGCCATTCTTAGGTTGTTTCATCCAGCCGGCCACATAGTAAAATGTCGGGGAGGAATCTGACTTTGTGGATCAAGGGGGAAAGCGGTGAATATAGCTCTGTTATGAAAATCAGGACTCCACCCCTGAACCAGCAAAGTAGATTGCATGCCATTCTTATATATTGATACTTCAGTGGTTCCATGATCTCACTGCTCTGAGTATTCCCTACAATCGTGCAGATTGCAGCCCATCTAGGACCTTTTTTTACAATAGTCCCAATATTCGCTTTTATATAGACAATGAGGAATCAAAGCATTACTAATGCCTTCTAGTATTTGAATGGGAGAGGACATAGAATTGCCCAATGCTCCCTCTTTTGGCTTCAGCCAGTATGAGTAGCCTCCAGTGGTATATAATGTAGGGAGTAGCTTTCTGTTTCCTAATGGAGCCCCCTTGATTCATAATTGACTCCTACCTTGGGGAAAAGGATACCTCCTCCAATAACCTTCAGGACTGGAAGATTACAGGATGTATACAGTTAGAACCATTGCCCCACTTTGGGGGGAGGACCTTATGTGGAGCCTTGGATCTTACCAGAAGGAACACATACAGTAACATGGCGTTTGATTTGACCAATAATAATAAATAGTAGCTGAGGCATTAGGACATGGGCCTTCTGGAGTCTTTCTCTTGAACTTACCTTCTGGTGAATCAGGAGAATAGCAGCCTCTTGCCCCTGCTGTAGTTTTACATTTCCTTTCTACCTTGGGCTGGGCAGGAGTCAGTCTCTGTTTTCTCTGTCTCTGTTTCTGTCTCTGTCTCTCTGTCTCTCTCTCACCTCCCCTTCCTCACACCCCTTTGCTCCTTGCCTTCTCACCCTGCCCCTCTCCCCTCCCCATCTCTTCTTTTTCTGGAGGATAGAGTAGAAGGGAGCATCATGGCTCCTCAACTTACCTTCAGGCACAGAGGGATAAGCACCTTTCAATCAGGCAGAAGAGCCACAAAAAGTCTTATTCACTTCACCTCTTTTTCCCCTCTTTTGGTGGGAAGTCAATGTGGCCTCAAATCAAGGCATATCCCACTACGTCCAAGACAAACATAAATTATTAACCCATTGCTATTCTCTTTCCAGGAATAATTGTGTGTCTTATTTTGGGGATGTGGGAAATATTTTTGATAGAGTAATCTGGTTCTTCTAAGATAGGAATTGTTCTACTTCACTCAGTCTCCTTTCTCGCTTCCATAGATGATGAGATGGGGCTGTGAGCTAGCTGGCAATGATGACACAGGGATCTGGCAAGTCAAGTGAGGATGGTAAAGGAGAGATGAGCTCATTTTTGGTTCCTGGGCAAGAGCAGAAGTAGAACATTTGGGCTTTAATGCAAAGAAGACTGAGGCTATCAGTATATTCTGTCAGTGGTCAATACCTTGAAGAATGTGGGTTGCAGTGGGGGGAAGGTAAGCTCAAACTCAGACTCATTTCCAATGCAGCACAGTTACAAATTCTCCTGTCAACCGAGCCTTGGTCTTTGTCACTCTGATCATAAGTACTAAGCACTTCTTTAGAAGAGAGGACAGGGGAACATTGCGTTTCATTAGGAAATAGTTTTTTAAATTGCTGAAATTAGTTTAATAATGAGAAAGAATTTAAAATTCCACTGATCTTGAAGATGCTCAGGCTCCTGTCTCTTGAAATATTTTTTAAATTGCTGAGATTAGTTTAATAACTAGAAATAATTTAAAATTCCACTAATCTTAAAGATTCTAAGGCTCCTGTCTTTCACTGACAAATAAAACCACAGGGCCTCTCCAAGCTTTCATACTTAGTCATATTATTTCATGTCCAGAACAAAAAGGGATGGGGCATAGATACAGGAGGAGATGATAGTGGCACAGCCACTCTTGGTTTGTTAGAGCCTTCCCTGAAGCTAACAAGACAGCCCTTTTCCTCTTCCAGGAGCCTTGAAAATGAGAATTCAGGGGTCACTATTAGGAAGATGAGGATGATGGAAACTGAGAAAAGCCCAGTCTAGACCCCAAGAAGTTCCACAGATGGATAAGGTTTAGGCTTTAAGAGTGACCCTGGTGGATTCAGGAGTCCACTGTAGCCTAATGAGTATCAGGAGCTGGGGGTCCTTCATAACTCAAACCCCTGAGTTTGTCCAGGCAACCCCTGAGTTTGTCCGGAGTCTTACAGGCTGCCTCACGTGGGGACCTTGTAAATTGTCTTCTAGTAGAAGGTGGCCAGACTACAGAAAGAGCTCCCTTGGCCCCATTAAGCAGCTTCAGGGTCTTGCCCAGGGACCAGCAGAGCAGAGTCCAAAAAAGATCCTCACTAGGGCAAAGTCTGCCCCAGGCTTTGGTATATATGAATCTCCACATAGGAAGTTTCCTTTGCAAGGTAGATAGAAAAGTCCAGTGGTCTCTAGGGTCCAGTGGCAAAGCAGATGGGAATGCGTTTGTATAATGTCAATTCCAATGATAAAACCATATCTCAAGAATCAGTAGTGACGTCACAGAAGCTCTTAGAGTAAAGAAGGAGCCATTACTGCTCAAAGCAGGAGGACTGAGTTTTAAAGAACGGTATACATTTGCTATTGCTCATGAATTTGCCCTGTTACTGCCCATGTGACTCTGGGCAGATCATTACATATATCACAACTAGCCCCCATTGTTCTCCTCCAGAAAATGAAGAGGTGGATTAGATGATGCTAGGATCTCTTCCACTTCAAAATCTATGATCCTTTAGGATGTTTCTGAGGGATGTTGTTCCAAAACAAACCATCTCAGGCGTGGGGGGGGGGGGTCTCAATTTCACTCTCATTTTTTGAAGGTATCCTTTACTCCTATTTTAAAACAACAACTCTCTATCATCTCCAGATCGATTACCAAAATGAACGTACTGACTTAACACTACATTATGTCTACTGGCTACTAGCGATTGCTGCTCGGATAACTGAGCTTCATCTTTCCCCTCTGCCAAGATCAGCTATAATAATGCTAACTGCTCAAAACATGCGGAGTGCAGTTTTGATGCTCTCCCAAGCCCCAACATTATTTACAACTCAAAAAAGAGAAGCTTACTCCAGGGAAAATCCCATGTCAGCAAGCACCCTACAAGTGTCAGGTTGATTCAGTCATCACCCCATCCCATTTAAAGTAATTAACGAGATAAAGGCCCCACACTTCTCTCCAGCAAGACCATCTCTATTGGATTAATCAATCATTGGAGGCATTAAACTAATGGATACCTTGTCATGCCTTGGGGGTCTTCTCTACCAGCCGTTGGGGCTCTGGGCATGTGGCCTAAACCAGATTAAAATGTAATTGGGAAATATTTAACAAAGTAAATAAAACTACAATCAAACACAGGTAACATTATTGTTTAAAACTAAATCATTGGAGACTATCAGGATCTTTATGTATGGATTAGTGTCCTGTTTCTTTTGAATTTGATACCACTATTCAGAACAATCATAAGGCAGTTCAGAACCCGGAATTGGAGGGATTGGCAACTTACAGAAGAGGACAATTCCATATTAGCTCCTGAGAGGGTGTCTAGATCCTGTTAGCCTCTTATATTAGACTAGGACCTCCTCGAGGGCAGGGACCGCTTTTGTCTTTCTGCATATCTCCAGCACTTAGCACAGTGGCCAGCACAAAGCAGGTATTTAGTGAGTGCTTGTTGTCTTCCTACCTCTGTGACCTGGGAAATATCTCACAGAGCTATCATGAAGACCACACTTCATAGGCTTTAAAGAACTATAGAAATATGAATCATAGCTTACAGTCTTTCAGGGAAGATATATATACAAGTGACCATCATTCTGTGAAAACAGCAAGGCTCTTTGTCATATCACCGGTGTCAGCATCACTTCTGCCATAAGTAAATGATTTCATGAATGGCTAAAATATTCATAACATTGCAACCAACTTTATGGCTATACACTTCTCTACACTTAGCCAGGATGGTCCTTTGACATCAGACAGAGAAAATAGGTGGCATAGTGCAGAGAGTATTGGCCCCAAGTTAAAACTTTGCCTCAGATCCTTCCTAGCTGTGTGACCCTGGACAAGTCATCTCACCTCTCTCTGCCTCAATGTTACTCATTTGTAAAATGGGGACAATAATAGCACCTACATCATAAGGTGGTTGTAAGGATCAAATGAAATGCTGTTTCAAAAACAATTAGTGGGGGGGGGCAGCTGCGTAGCTCAGTGGATCGAAAGCTAGAGATGGGAGGTCCTAGGTTCAAATCTGGCCTCAGATACTTTTCAGCTGTGAGACCCTGTGCAAGTACTTAATCCCCGTGATCTAGCCCTTACCACTCTTCTGCCTTGGAACCAACACATCATATTGATTCTAAGGTGGAAGGTAAAGGTTTAAAAAAAACAGTTAGCACAGTACTTGGCACATAATGAGTGCTAAATAAGTCGGTCCTTCCTTCTTTTCTTCCTTCTTTTCTTCNCCCTCCTTTCTTTGCTTCCTTCCTTCCCTCCCAGCACTTTCTTCTGTTATCCAAAATCTAGAGTTACTTATTTGTTACTTATTCACTTGTGGCCCTGCCTCTGCCTGTTGGAAACTTTTCCTGTTTGCATCCAGCTGTTATAATTCATTTAGACCTCTGGTCATAGTCCAGCAAAGCAGTTTAATTAGATAGAGGGGAAAGTATAGCAATGTCATTAAACATTGTGATGGCCAAAATACATTCTCTCATCAGCATTTTCATAACATCTCTCATTTTTCCTCTTCCCCGGGACAGGGTTCAATCTCTTGTCTCTCTTCATACTGAATGTTCTTGAGAATATAGGAGTGCAAACCAGTGGCTTGTCAAAATCTGCTGTCTACTACCCATCATGACCAAGGGTTAGACCCATCACTTGTGGTAGGGAGGTGGCACAGGACCTGGGGACTCTGTAGATATTTTGATGATTCTCTTCAGCATAGCTACTGGGTGACTGTGACCCTGGAACCAGCCCTCTCTGGTTCTTCCACAGTCCTGGCAACTCCATATTTCCCCAGCATATTCCCAACTTGAACGTTCCCAGGGCAGAAGTGCAAAGCCTTATGACTGGAGTCTTCCCACGTGAAAGTATAAATACCTGAAGGGAATACCAGAGATCAGTAGAGGAATATGATCCTCAGTGTTCACAAGAAGCAGGCATTCTCTAGCTCTGCATGTTTGTGAAGCTCTTTCTCACTCCTGTCCACAGCCCCACTTAATTTATCTGCTATGTGCCTGGTTGTCCTGCCCAGTAAAAAAATTCCAAACCAGGTTCATGCTGAAATCAGACCAGAAATGGCCCCTTAATATCAGTTTCAGGGGAAATGTCATCTGGAGATCTGGAGCTACATCCAACAGACAGACCTAACAACAGCATGGACGAAGTCTTCAGCCATGGGTGAGAGACAGATTAGAGAGGGCTTTAAATACTAGGCCGAGGAGTTTGAAACAGCTACATCCGAACACAAGTTTCCACTGAGTAGGGCTACAAGTGATATGTAATGTCAGACTCTAGGAATAATAGGAAGTCAGTTTGGGGAGTCTCAGGTCTCCACAGACATGGGAGCCCATGATGCCAGGTTGGAGTAAACCTTGTTACATTCATATTCTTTTCCCTCACAGACCCTGCATTCCTGTGAAATCAGGCTCCATAGTCCATCTACCTTCTGTGTATCCACACAAGTGCTTCTCCATGCTGAGAATGAATGCCCTCTTCATTGCCACCTTTCAAAATCCTTTTTTCTTCAAGGTTCTGCTCAAATGTCACCTGTTCCAGGAAGTTTTCCATGACCCTCTCCCCACAGTTGTAGGTGTGCTTTCTAGCTCCTTCATTTTCTTTGTAGCGTATTTATTTGCATATATATATATATATATATATATATATATATATAT
>NC_058136.1:14687458-14712188 GCF_016433145.1 Gracilinanus agilis | reverse complement strand
CTTGACCCCCATTGCCTACCCTTCCCACTCTTCTGCCTTGGAGCCAATACACAGTATTGACTCCAAGATGGAAGCTAAGGGTTTAAAAAATAATAAAGCAGAACCCAATATCTCTCCAATGGAGGAGGACTTCCAAACCGCTCTTCTCTCACATTTCCCAGTTTGGGTGGAGGGTGCCACACCTTTCCAGGCACCTAGTTTCACACACTCAAAGTCATCCTCAACTCTGCCCTCTCCCCATATCCAGTCTTTTGTCGAGTCTTAGCAATTCTACTCCCCAGCTTCTACTTCAGTCTCTCCCTCTCCACTCCCACAGCTACCACCCCATTGAGGCCCTCACCACCTCCTGAATGGATCATTGCATTAACCTCCAGATTAAGTCCCTTCAGTCTCTTCCCTGCTCCAATTTCTTGTCCACAAAATGGCCAAAGTAATTTTTCCCAAAGGCAGCCCCGTCCACATCACACCCCTACTCACTAAACTCCAGGGGTTCCTATTACCTCTAGGATCAGCTCTAAAGTCCTCTACTTGGCATTTAAACCCCTCTATGGCCCAGCTTCAACCATCTTCCTAGCCTTATTACATTACTCCCCTTCACGCGCTAGGTCCCAGCCAAAATGGCTTTCTTACTGTTTATCATATTCAATACTTCATATATCTACTAAAGCTATCTCTGCCAAAACACAGCAGCTAATCATTTCTTAGCTCGTCTTAATAATAATTTCACCCTTTAAAAGTGGAAGAACCGACAAGAGAAGCTTTGAGTTTGTCCTTGATTCTCACTAACAAGGAGGAACTTATCCATAGAACTAAAGTAATAAGAACAGTGTTAATAATAATAGTGCATAGGTATATATATATATATATATATGTATGTATGTATATATATAAAACCTTAAGATTTACAGTGCACTTTACAAATATGATCTCATTTGATCCTCACAAAAACCTCTGGGAGGTAGGTGCTATTCTTAGCCCCATCGTATAGTTGAGGAAACTAAGGCAGAGACTACATGATTTGTCCAGGTTTACTCAGCTAGTGAGTGAGGCCTGATATAATTATTTTTTTAAACCCTCACCTTCCATCTTGGAGTCAATACTGTGTATTGGCTCCACGACAGAAGAGTGGTAAGGGTAGGCAATGGGGTTCAAGTGACTTGCCCAGGGTCACACAGTTGGGAAGTGTCTGAGGTCAGATTTGAACCCAGGACCTCCCATCTCTGGGCCTGGCTCTCAATCTGCTGAGCTACCCAGCTGCCCCCTGACATAATTATAATAACAACAGCAACACCATTTGTATAGCACCTTCTATATGCCAGGCTCTATGCTAAGCACTTGAAAAATATAACTTCATTTTTGATCCTCAACAGCCCTCGGAATTAGGTGCCGTTACTCTGCCTGTTTTACAGAGGAAGAAACTAGAGCAGGAAGGGATTAAATGAGTTGCCCAACTAGTAAGTGTCTGAAGAAAGAATCATAAGTCAGGTCTTCCTTATTCCAAATTCAGAACTCTATCTGCTATGCCACCTAGATGCCTCTGCCTCTGAATGATGGCATTGTGGGCGGCAGGGGGGATGGAGGCAGAAGGAAAAGATGGAGGGAGAATGTAAGGAATTACTCCCTCTTTGAGTATGTGATGGAGGAGAAAGCTGGATTTAGCTTTGACGTGCACCCTATATTTTGGAGAACAGATTTCAAAGGCTTCAGAGAACTAGGCAGTTCTCGGGAATGAAATTTGGAGGACACCGAGATGAATGAATATAAAGGGAGCTCATTGGCCAACTTAAAATTTAAAGATGCATAGAAAATGGAAGCAAGAGCAGATAATGGAAAATGAATATAAAGATGTGACACAGTCTTGTAGGAATTGTGTCAGGAGCAATAAAGCTCAGAATATGCTGAGGCTGGCAGGGAACAGAAGGAAAACCAGAAGGGCTCTTTCAACATGTTGGGGGGAAGACATGACTTGAGGAAGGGATAGAACTACTGTTTGGAGTGCCCTGTCGCATCAACCTGCACATGTGTCTTTCCAGACAAGCTACCCCAGGTTCAAGGTACTCTGAGGGTTCTGCTTCCACTAAAAAATCCCTAGCTTATGAGCTCCCCATCCCTCTGTTTGCTTGTACTAGTCAGTCAGAGGACATGATTATTCAAAGCAAAGACAAGTAATGGAATAGTAGAATAAGAAAAGTAGCAACAGACTTTCCCTCCATTAACCTGGGACATTTTCTCTCACCATCATTGGAAAAAATAGACATAGATAGGGAACACGTGTGACCAGGGCAGACACATTAGAACAAAAATCCCTGTTTCTGACACAGTGAGGTCTCTGTTGGCTTCTTGGGCTGCCATTTTATTGCTCCCACTGTCTTGCCCTCACCTAGAACAAAGTCTCTGCCATGTGTGTCATCTCTGCTAGGCATAGCCATAGGTGTAGCTTGTAGCATTTTCTCCTTGTCTCATTTGACTACTGCTGGATGGTGCACCTCTGCACTCATGATTGCGACTGGCCCCTGACTAGCATGACTCCAATGGGTTCAAAGTGATCGAGCTTCCCTTTACTTCCAGTTTCATATATCACCTGGAGTCCTTAGCTGAGATGTTGCTACTTCCCTGGAAGAGGATTAGTGGGCTCCACCATCTTTCTTTTATGAGGAGGCTCTTTTAGAAACATCAAATGTGGAAGGATCTGGCAGGTATGATTGCAGAGCCACTGTCAGTGATCCCTAAAAGAGATTGGAGAAGAGAAGTGCTACAGGAATGTAGATGGACAAACGTGGTCCCAGTTTTCCAAAAAAGGGAAGGCAATGGTGTCTGAAAGCCTTAGGCCCATGAGCTTGAGCTTGACTTCTGGCAAAATTTCAAAATATATATGGAACAGTTATTACTCTGATCCCCATTACATTAAGGCCAGATATATTACATTCTACCTTTCCCCTAGTATTCTCTGGTACCCCAAAAGGAGTTGGTGTTTTTTCTTGTCTCCACAATTAGCTCAAGCTCCTACTGGTTGTGTTGTCTCAGTTCCTTTAATCAGTCTTGAAGCTGTGACACTATCTGGGTCACCTTTCTCTGGATGCTGAAAAGCTTATCAATGTCCTTAATCTTTTATTCCCAGAACTGAACAAACCACTCCAGATAGGGTCTGACCAGGGAAGAATACACGGGAACAATGGCCTCCTTATTCCTAGAAGATATACTTCTCTTAATGTAGCCCAAAGTTGTGTTTGCTTTTTTTTTTTGGTCTGCCACAACCTGCTTCTAACTTATTGAGTTTGTGATCCAATAAACCCCCAGATCTTTTTTAGACAAGCTAATATCTCATAATGCTCTGTCTGCTCTATGCTGCTGAAGTTGGTTTTCTAAAATCAAAATGTGGGACTTAAATTTAACCCTACTTAATTTCATTTTATTAGATTCATCCTAATTTATCAAGAATTTTTTAGATCCTAACTCAGTCATCTAGTGTGTTACTTATGCCTCCCAGCTTTGGCTGCCTTATTAATTTGTTTATCATGACATCTATACCTTTATCCAAGTCATTTATAAATATATTAAAAAGCACAGATCTTTGGAGAATTCTCCTGAAACTTTCCTGCATATTACCATTGGACCATTAACATTAACTTCTCGAAAATGGCCATCCAACTAATTTTGAACCCATCTAATTGTATTATCTTCTTGTCTAGGTCATCTATCCCAGTCCCCAGTTCCCACAAGAAGTGAGTTGCCCAAGGTCATGTAGGACAAAAGTCCCAAAGTCAAGATTCAAACTGAGGTCCTCTGACTCCAAATATTCTTTTCACTGTAACGCATTGCCTCTCACCACCTTCTGTCGGGCACAGAGGGGAAAGGCCCTCTCTGCAATTTTCCCCCTTTACATTCCATCTGCCAGCAAACTAATATTTGGAAATTGAAAGTTGGACTGTATCACTCTCCTGCTTAAGTGTCTCCAGTGCTCCCTCATTTGGCATTTCAAACCCTTCCCAATCTGGCTTCAGCCTGTTTTTTTTTCAGGCTGATTACATTTACACCCTCTTATGTACTCTTATGGTCCAATCAAAGTCCAAAGGGAACAGAACCAGGAAAACAACATATACAATGATTACAACAATGCCAATTAAAAAAAATAAAATAAAGCTGGAAACTTGTAATATTTACTTACAATTTTGGCTCCCAGAAAAGATAAGGAACTGCACCCCACTCCTTTCCTTTTAGAGTTGGGGACTATAGATGTGGAATGTTACATACACTAACAGATGCAGTTGCTGTGTTGATTGAATTTTATTTAGATGTTTTTATTTGTCAAAAAAGAAAACTCACTAGTGGTGTGAATGTGATATATCCAGAAAGGACTATTATAAGAAGAAAAGATGTTTAAAAAAGGAAAAAAGACAATTCTAGTAGCTGGCCTTCTAGCAAAAGTAGGGGATTGAACAGCACCATGAAATATAGTATTTTGGGATTGGACTGGTTTGATCAGATCCTAAGACCAGCAACAAATCCCTGGGCTGGTTTGTGGGAACCTGGGACTGTTACATTGATTCCCTCTTTCCTGATTTGCTTTTCTTTTTCTTTCTGATCCATTTGACTGACTGTCAGTCACCAGGCAGCTGGCTCTGCTCTGCTGACAGCTCCAGGGGGCCACATCAGTGATCCATCTCTGAGAACTTAATCAGAACTAACTTAGTTCTTTCCTTTAATGGTCACTTCCTTAAATGGTTCTGTGTACTCTTTAGGACCACAAGATGCAAATGGAAGCTTTTCTCCCATTCCCCACTCCACCTTGGATTGTGGTTAAGAACAAAGTACAAGTCCTATGTGCTCTCCATGCCCCTATTGTAATTAGCCAGTGTCCTCTTGCATTCGTGTCCCATTGCACAAGGCAACCAAGGCAAGATCAGAAAACTAGATTTAGTCCTGAGAAAGGGAATTCTTTATTCTCTTTGTCTATTTTGAGTTAATCAGTAAAGAAATCTCTACTTAACACTTTGTTAGCCGTCAAGTAAGAGAATTCACAAGTAACTCACTTAGAGAGCTCCAACCTTTTAACTGGATCAGTCAGAAACTTGTGAATCCTTTGATAAGAGTTTACACTCTCAGAGGATGGAGAGGTGGATCCCACAGACACTGCCCCCTTGGGCAGTGCTAAGCAATCTGGAAGCTGTGATTGGCCCCTGTGAAGAAAGGAAGGGACAGGAAGGGACATGAAAAAAAGGACTATAAGAAGTCTAGAATTGCCTGTCCTCGGTTCTTCTCTTTTGGACTTCTTCTTTGCAGAGATTCCTGCCTTGGTGGCTTTGCAAGGAGACCCTCTCTGCTTGTTGGCACTTCAGTGGGACACTCCCTTCAGCATGAGTTCTGTGGAGAGACTCTTTTCCTTGGATCCTGCATCAGCTTGCTGGTGAGTGACTTGGACTTCCACGTGGAGATTGGAACTTTGTGAGGGAGCGAGCTAAATTTCATTGGATCAGCATTTAGAGTAGGCTAGGCAACTCCTTACCTCTTTCCCTCCTTAGATTTCATACTTCAATTCTTTCTCTTCCTAGTTATAAATAAAAGCTGCTAATAGGTTTTTTCTGACTTAGGGATAATATTTTTAATTTGGCAACCACAACATTGAATTTATAACTCTCTTATTTAGTCAAAACTCCAATTTAACCCTTACAGTCCAGGCTCAGCTCATTAAAAGGGACACAGCTTGGCTCTCCCTATTTGCTAATAACATGATCTACTTAGAAAATCCTGGAGAACTAGCAAAGTAGCTAAGTGAGATTATAGCATCAGCATAGTTGCAGACTACCAAATAAACTCACAAAACTTAACAACGTTTCTGCACAATAATAACAGAATCTGAGAGACAATAATAGAAAGAATAAAAACCATTTCACATAACTAAAAAATGCACAAAATTTTTGAGGAGGTATCAACTAAAGTACTCTCTGATTTGCAAAATACTCCTTAAAGCAATAAAGAGCAACTTAAATAGCCTAGGGGATATTTGATGTTTGTGGTGGGCCATGTCAATGAAATGAAAATGAAAATACTACCAGAGTTGATTAATAGATTTAATATTATATTAACCAAATAACAAATGGATATTTCATAGGTTTTGATAAAATAATAAAATTTATTTTAGAGGAACAAAAAGTATGAAACACTTAGAAAAATTATGAAGATAAGTTATAAATGACAGGAGCTAGGTGTTTCAGTGGATAGAGCACTAGGCTTGGAGCCAGGAAAACCTAAATTTGAATCCTGTCTCAGATAGTTACCAGTTTTCAGACTCTGTTGGTTAACCTTTGCCTCAGTTTCCTCATCTGCAAAATGACAATAATAATAGCACCTACATCATGAAGTTGTAAGGATCAAATAAGGTAATATATGTAAAGTTCTTTGCAAACCTTAAAGTACTATGTAGTCCTAGCTGTTGTTGTTGTTATTATTATTAGACTGAGACTATCACTTCTGGACCTCAAACTATATTACAAAGCAGCAGTCATAGAAACCATTTATTACTATTTTTAAAAAAATAGATAAATGGAATAGACTAGAAGAGATCAAGTCAGAAGTAATACAACTGTTTGAAAACCCCAAAATATACTTGGGAAAAAACTTCCTATTTGAAAACAACTCTGGGAAAGTCTGGCATGAGTTGGGCACCTCAAACCATATTCCATATTAAATGTGAAATGATACAAGACCCAAATACTAAAGATCATACAAAATACTGGAAGGGAATCAGATCATATACTTTTCACAGTTATGATGAAATGAATTCTTAATCACACAAGGGATTGAGGAGATTACAAAAGATAAATAGATAAGTTTCATTACATGAAGTTGAAAAGCTTCTATACAAATGAAATTTGTGCATTTAGAGCAATAAGGAACTTGCTCAACTAGGAAAAAGTTGTTTTCAAATATCTTGTAAAAGGGTTTTGGTATCCAAGATACAACTGAGAGAAATGGTTAAGGCTAAAAAGCCATTCCCCAATAGAGAAATAATCAAAAGCTTTGAACAAATAATTGTCAAAAGAAGAATTGCCAGACTGTTTCCCAGGATTTTTTAAAGCAGTTTTTGTCAAAATGTGAGTTCTTTCCCCCAAAGCTTAGATCTTTGGTTTTACCAAATATTAGTTTAACATGGTCATTTTCTACTGTGTATTGTGTATCTAATCTATTTCATTGATGATTGCCTCTTTATAGTGCAGTTTAAGCTCTAATATGGTTAGACCTCCTTCATTCACATTTTTTCATTAATTCCCTTGATTTTCTTGACCTTTTGTCTTTCCAGATGAATTTGGTATTATTTTTTCTAGCTCTACAAACTAATTTTTTGGTAATTGGTTTGGCACTGAATAAATCAATTTAGATGAGATTATCATTTCTATTACATTGGCTAGGCCTATCCATCAGCAATTAATGTTATTTCAGTTGTTTAGATTTGACTTTATTTGTGTGAAAAGTTTTGTAATTGAGCAGTTCTGGGGGCAGAGCCAAGATGGCAGAGCAATCCTCAGCAGCTCTGTGCCCCCATGAGAATCCTCTCCAACCAAGATTAAAATATCCCTACAAAACAAATACAGGAGTGAAAGAATCAACAAGTAGACAGAGTGAAACAACTTTCAAAGAAAGAAAAACCAAAAAGGTAGGCAACAAAAATTTGGGGCACTGGAGTGAGAAGAGAGCAGAGCCAGCAAGAAGCTGTAACAATGAGAGAAGAGCAAGCCACACACTTCTACCCCACACCTGCTGTCTGAGTTTTGGGAACCTCTGCCCTAGCCAACATCCAGCTCCTAAGACCCTGACTGAGAAAATAGAGGCATGAGTCAACCCATACCTCTGGAAATTTTAAACTTGTGGAAAAGTCCAGGGCCCCAGCCCAGGGAATTCTAGTCTGGGCTTGGGACAAGGACTTAATTCACACTTTGAGGTGGATGATAGTACTAAGTACCAAGCACTGATCTTTTTGCCTAAAACTCAGGGCAGATCTCCAAGACAGGACAATCAAGAGTGTGCTTGATTGGATCAAGTACACATTGAGACCAAAAACTTGAGACTAAGCCAGAGGCTAGAATTTAATCAGCCCCTGACCTGATCAAGATCAGAGTGAGATCAAAAGCTTACACCTAAGCCTGAGGCAAGTCTTTAAGCTATCAGCATCCCAAGGGTAAATTGAATCAGCAGGTGGAGGGGGGGCCCTCAGATCATCACTCATCCCCCCAAGCCTAATTATAATTAGATAGGGAAAGTGAGCAAACAATAAAAGCACATAATTAAAGAATTTTTGGAGACAAAGAGCTAGGTACAGTCACAGAAGGGGAGAGTGAAAGCAAAAGGAACACACCCAAAGTCCAAAATAAAAATATGGATTGGACACAGATTCTGTAAGAAATCAATAAAGACTTCAAAATCAAATCAAGAGAGGCAGAGGAAAAGTGGTAAAGAGAAATGAAAGTGATGCAAGAAGAAATGGGCCAATTCAAAAAGGAGAACCAAAAACTGACAAAAGAAAATCAGGTCTTAAAAATCAGAATTGACTATCTAGAAACTAATGATTTCATGAAAAACCAAGAAACAATAAAGCAGAATCAAAGGAATGAAAAATAGAGGAAAATATGAAATATGTTATTGAAAAAACAACTGGCCTAGAAAATAGATTTAGGAGAAACAATATGAGAATTATTGGACTACCTGAAAACCATGATGAAGAAAAATCCTTGGATATCATATTATAAGAAATTATCAAAGATAACTGCCCAGAGATCCTTGAACAAGAAAATAAAATTGAAATTGAAAGAATTCACAGATCACCTCCAGAAAGAAATCCTCAAATGGCAACTTCCAGGAATGTAATAGCCAAATTCGAGAGCCACTAAGCCAAGGGTAAAAACACTTCAGTCAGAAAGAAACCATTCAAATACCATGGAGCTACAATCAGGTTCACACAGGACCTACGGGCTTCTACATTAAAGGATCACAAGGCATGGCATATGATATTCAGGAAGGCAAAAGATTTGGATTTATAATCCAGAGTCACCTATCCAGCAAAACTGAGTATATTCTTTCAGGGGGAAAATGGACATTCAGTAAGATAGAAGATTTCCAAGTATTCCTGAGGAATGAGCTAGACCTAAACAAAAGTTTTGAAGTCTAAATACGAGACTCAAGAGAAGCCCAAAAAGATAAATAAGAAAGAGAAAATTTAGGAGACCCATAAAGGTCAAAATGTTTATATGTCTACATGCAAAGAGGATTTCTGTAATTCTCAAAAATTACTCTTAGTAGTAGAAAATATAGAAGGAATTTACTCAGAAAGAGGGCAGAGAAGTAAGCTGATTATGATGATGTGATGATATGGGATGATATGTATGTATGATATGATATGTATGCATATGAAAGAGAGGGTTGCCCTGAGAGAAAAGGGAAGGAAGAGATAGAATGGGGGTAAATTATATAATATAGAGAGGCATGAAAAATCATTATAGAGAGGGGAGGATAAGGGTGGCAGCAGGCAATGCTTAAATTTTACTCTCATTGTAAAGGGCTCAGAAAGGTGTCAACATGGAATCTAGAAACCCCAAACTTGTAGCCTAGTAAGATCTGATGAACCCCAAGTTTTAGGACTTGCTTGTAAGTTGGAGACCCCAAAGCTTGTACTTGTTCTCTGTTCCCATGAGAATCCACTGTGAAGGGAATCTTAGGCTAGAAGTTTCAGACTGAATAATGAACCCTAAGGTAAATAACAATGCTAATTAGGTGGGACTAAGCATATGCTAAGTACTGCTTTTGTCTTAGGTAGTCTTCCCTATTGTATCAGAGACTCTTTCCCAAGAAGATCCACACCTGGGCAGGGACCATCCTTTTAGTATCCATTGTAAGTAGCCCCTTTCCCAGCTTGATTGTATACTGTCAGTATAGTTTGAACACTCCCATTTCCTTGTAGCTATGGTAATGTCAATCATCTTTCTCTGCCCCTGGATCTCAATAACAGTATATAGGTTCCCCAAATTCTTTTGTTCCTTGGAGTTGTCAATATAGCATTATTGGCTCTTCCAGGGGTCAGTGTCCAGAGCATCCAGAGTTCAGTCCTTGGACTTTGCATGGGTGTTACCTTGCAGCTCTGTGTGGAAACCTACTATTACATTGAATCCCTTTCCTTGATTAAAGAGTGGTTTTTCTGACTATTTAATAGTTCTGTGTTTTTTAACCCGTTAACGGAGGGTAAAACAAGTATACTCAATGGGGTATAAAATTCTATCTTAATCCACAGAGAAGTAGAAGGGGAATAAGATAAGGGAAGAGGGAGGAGAAGTGAGGGTGATGACAAAAAGCAAAACACTGGTGAGGAGGAACAGAAAGAAAGGGAATAGAGCAGGATTTAAAGGGGATAATATGATGGAGGGCAATACACAATTAGTAATCATAACACAATGTGAATGGAATGAACTCTCCCATTAAATGGAAGTGGATAGCAGAGTAGATTAAAAACCAGAATCCTACTATATGTTGTTTATAAGAAACACATTTGAGGCAGGGTGATATACACAGATTCAAGGTAAAAGGCTGGAGCAGAATTTATTATGCATCATCTAAAGTAAAAAAAGCAGGAGTAGCAATCATGATAGCAGACAAAGCTAAAGTAGAAATTGATTTAATTAAGAGAGTTAAGGAAGGAAATTATATTCTGTTAAAGGGCACTATAAACAATGAAGTAATATCATTACTAAACATTTATGCCCCAAATGGCTTAGTATCTAAATTTCTAAAGGAAAAATTAAAGGAACTCAGGGAGGAAATAGATAGTACCCCTTTCAGAACTAGATAAATTGAACTGAAAAATAAATAAGAAAGAAGTAAGGGGAGTAAATGAAATGCTAGAAAAAATAGAGTTAATAGATATCTGGAGAAAACTGAATATGAATAAAAAGGAATATTCCTTCTCAGCAGTACATGGTACATACACAAATATCAACCATTTACTAGGGCATAGAAATACTGCAAACAAACGCATAAAAGAGAAATAATAAATACAACTTTTTCAGATCATAATGCAATAAAAATTATACTTAAGGGTCCATGGAAAGGCAAATTTAAAATTAATTAGAAACTAATCTAATTCTTCAAAAGCAGTGGGTCAAAAATAAAATCACAGAAACAATTACAGACTTTACTAAAGAGGATGACAATGAGGAGACATCACATCAACCTATGGGATACAGCCACAGCAGTTCTCAGGGGGAAAATGTATATCTCTTGAGTGCTTATAGCAACAAAATCGAGAAGGAGGAGAAAAATGAATTAGGCTTATAACTTACAAAATTAGAAAAAGGACAAATTAAAAATTCCCAGATAAAAACTAAATTGGAAACCCTAAAAATTAAAGAAGAAATTAATAAAATTGAAAATAAAAGAACTATTGGACTAATAAATAACACTAGGAGCTGGTACTTTGAAAAAACAAATAAAATAGATAAAGTACTGGTTAATCTAATAAAAAAAGAAAGAAGAGAATCAAATTAACAGTATCAAAGATAAAAAGGGTGACCTCACCTCTAATGAAGAGGAAATTAAGGTAATTATTAAGAACCATTTTGCCCAATTACATGGCAATAAATATGATAATCTAGGTGAAATGGGCAAATATTTACAAAATATATATTTACAAAATATAAAATATTTACAAAAATATAAATTGCCTAGATTAACAAAAGAGGAAATAAAATAATTAAATAATCCAATTTCAGAAAAAGAAATTGAACATCAATGAACTTCCTAAGAAAAAATCCCCAGGGCCAGATGCATTCACAAGTGAATTCCATCAAAAATTTAAAGAACAACTAGTCCCAATACTACACAAATTATTTTACAAAATAAGCAAAGGAGTCTTACCAAATTCTTTTTATGACACAAATATGGTATTGATTCCAAAACCAGGCAGACCAAAAATAGAGAAAGAAAATTGCAGACCAATCTCCTTAATGAATATAGATGCAAAAATCTTAAATAAAATACTCCAAAGACTCCAGCAAGTTATCACGAGGATTATCCACTATGACCAGGTGAGATTTATACCAAGAATGCAAGGATGGTTTAATATTAGGAAAACCATCCACATAATTGACCATATCAACAATCAAACCAACAGAGATCATATGATTATCTCAGTAGATGCAGAAAAAGCCTTTGACAAAATACAAAACCTATTTCTATTGAAAACACTAGAAAGTATAGGAATAGATAGGCCTTTCCTAAAAATAATAAATAGTATATATTTAAAACCATCAGCAAGTATCACCTGCAATGGGGACAAGTTAGAAGCCTTCCCAATAAGATCAGAAGTGAAGCAAGGATGCTCTATTGTACTAGAAATGCTAGCAATAGCAATTAGAGAAGAAAAAGAAATTGAAGGGATTAAAACAGGCAATGAAGAAACTAAACTATCACTCTTTGTAGTTGATATGATGGTATACTTAAAGAATTCTAGAAAATCAACTAAAAACCTCATGGAAATAATCAACAACTTTAGCAAAGTTGCAAGTTACAAAATCAAGATAAACCCATGATTTCTCATTAGCATTTCTATATATTTCCAACAAAACTCAGCAGCAGAAGTTAGAAAGAGAAACCCCATTAAAAATCACTCTAGACAATGTAAAATATTTAGGAATTCATCTACCAAGACAAACACAGGAATTATATGTACACAACTACAAAACACTTTTCACACAATTAAAACTAGATTTAAATAACTGGGAAAACATTACTTGCTCATGGGTAGGACGAGCTAACATAATAAAAATGACAGTCCTACCCAAATTAATCTACTTATTCAATGCCATACCTATCAAACTACCAAAAACCTTTTTCATGGAATTAGAAAAAAATTATAACAAAGTCCATCTACAAGAACGAGGGATCAAGAATATCAAGGGAAATAATGAAAAGAAATGTGATTGATGGGGGTCTAGCAGTACCAGATCTTAAACTGTACTATAAAGCAATGGTCATCAAAATAATATGGTACTGGCTAAGAGACAGAAGGAAGGATCAGTGGAATAGACTAGGGATAAATGACCTCAGCAAGCTAGTATTCTATAAACCCAAAGATCCCAGCTTTTGGGACAAGAACTCACTATTTGACAAAAACTACTGGGAAAATTAAAAAGCTGTATGGGAAAAATGAGGTTTAGATGAACATCTTATATCCTATACCAAGATAAATTCAAAATGAGTAAATGACTTAAATATAAAGAGTGAAATCATAAATAAATTTGGTGAACATAGAATAGTATACCTGTCAGATCTGTGGGAAAGGAAGGAATTTAAGACCAAGCAAGAGATCGAGAACATTGCAAAATGTAAACTGAATGACTTTGATTATATCAAATTTAAAAGCATTTTTACAAACAAAACCAATGCAACCAAAATTAGAAGGAAAGAAACAAACTAGGAGAACATTTTTATAACAAAACTCTCTGACAAAGGTTTAATTTCCCAAATATATAAGGAACGAAGTCAAATTTACAAAAAATCAAGCCACTCCCCAATCAACAAATGGTCAAGGAATATAAATAGATAGTTTTCACATGATAAAATAAAAACTATCCATAAACACAGGAGAAGTGTTCTAAATCCCTCCTGACTAGAGAAATGTGAATTAAAACAACTCTGAGGTACCACCTTACACCTAGCAGACTGGCCAATATGGCAGCAAAGGAAAGTGATAAATGTTGGAGAGGATGTGGCAAAATTGGGACACTAATGCATTGCTGGTGGAGTTGGGAATTGGTTCAACCATTCTGGAGGGCAATTTGGAATTATGCACAAGGGGATTTAAAAGAATGCCTACCCTTTGACCCAGCCATACCACTTCTGGGTTTATACCCCAAAGAGATAATAAGGAAAAATACTTGTACAAAAATATTTATAGTTGCACTCTTTGTGGTGGTAAAAAATTGAAAAATGAGGGGGTGCCAATTGATTGGGGAATGGCTGAATAAATTGTGGTATCTAATGGTGATGGAATACTACTATTGTACTGAAAGGAATGACAAACTGGAGGAATTCCATGTGAATTGGAAAGACCTGCAGGAATGGATGCAGAGCGAAAGGAGCAGAACCAGGAGAACATTGTACACAGAGATGTATACACTGGCACAATCGAATAAAATAGACTTTTCTACTATCAGCAATACAATGATACAGGACATTCCAGAGGAATTTATAAGAAAGAATATATCCACATTCAGAGAAAGAACTGTGGGAACAGAAATACAGAAGAAAAGCATATGATTGATCACAGAGTTCGATGGGGATATGATTAGGGTTTTTATGTTAAAAGATCACTCTACTGCAAATATGAATGACATGGAAATAGGTTTTGAATAATGATACATGTATAACCCAATGGAATTGCTTGTCAGCTCAGAGAGGGAGGAGGGAAGGAGAGGATCATGAATCATGTAACCATGGAAAAATATTCTAAATTAAAAATTTTTTTAATTAAAAAAATTTTGTAATTTTGGTCATATAGTTCCTGGGTTTGTCTTGGCAGGATACCTCCAGATATTTTATATTACCTACAGTTATTTTAAATGGAATTTCCCTATCTTTTGATGCTGCATTTTGTTGGTAATATATCAAAATGATGATTTTTTGTGAGTTTATTTTGTATCCTGCAATTTTGCTAAAGTTGTTAATTATTTCACTTAGTTTTTAAGTTCATTCTCTAGGATTCTGTAAGCATATTATCATATTGGTTTTGTTTCCTCAGTGCCTAGTCTGATTCCTTCAATTTCTTTTTCTTCTTTTATCGCTATAGCTAGTATTACCAGTTGTAGGAGTAAAAATGAATAAATACTCCTGACATTTTAAATTAAAAGATTTAATAATAACAAAAATGAGAGGGAAAGGGATTCCTTCAGCCAAGTGAGCAGAGCACAGAGCCAGAGACCCACACACCTGCCACATTTTAACCAAAGCAAAGCCCAAAAAGAGCCCTGCAGCGTGGGTCTCATCCAAATTTATCTCCCAAACCTCTGTATGTCAAATGAGGATGTACTTAAAAGGATGCTGGGAATGTAGCTCAAGTGTGGCAAATTTTCCACCTGTACACAGTAAAATATTGAATAATAATGGTGATAATGGGCATCCTTGCTTCACTCTGATTTTATTAAGAAGCCTTCTAATTCATGCCCATTACAAATAATGTGTATTAATGGTTTTAGATAAATACTACTTCTCTTTTTAAGGAAAGCTTCATTTATTCCTATGTTTTCTAATGTTTTTAATAGGAATGGATTTTGTCAAAAGTTTTTTCCAGCTTTACTGGGATTATATGGTAATTATAGAGCCAGTTATGCTGATAGTTTTCCTAATATTGAACCAGCCCTGCATTCCTGGTATAAATCCCATCTGGTCATCATGTATGATTCTTGTGATATATACTGCTTTAGTTTCCTTGCTAGTATTTTATTTAAAGTTCCATAGGGAAATTGGTTTATAGCAGTGATCCCCAAAGTGGGTGCTACTGCCCCCTGGTGGGTGCTGCAGCAATCCAGGAAGGCAGTGATGGCCACAGGTGCATTTGTCTTTCCTATTAATTGCTATTAAAATTTTAAAAAAAAATTAATTTCCAGGGGGCTAAGGAATATTTTTTCTGGAAAGGGGGTGGTAGGCCAAAAAAGTTTGGGAACCACTGGTCTATAGTTTTCTTTCTCTGTTTTTGCTCTTCCTGATTTAGATATCAGTACCATGTTTGTATTGTAAAAGAAATTTGGTAGGACTTCTTCCAAATTGGGTTTTCTTCACAAAGATGCTGGAATGCTTTGCCATTTCCTTCTGCAATGGAAAACAAGACAAAAAACAAAGTATAAAGAAAGGTTAAGTGACTTGCCCAGGGTCACATAGCTAGTGAGTGTCTCAGGCCAGATATGAACTCAGGAAGAGGAATCTTCCAAACTCCAAACCCAGCATTCCATCCACTGAGCCACCTAACTGCCTCCAGGTACATACCTGGAATTTGGATGCTATTGTTCTTCCACTTTGCAAATGAGGAAATTGATACCAAGAGAAATGAAGTAACTTGTCCAGGATCATACAGCAAAGTGATTTCTTTTTCTTTTCTTTTTTTTTTTTTACATTTGTAAACCCTTAACTTCTATGTATTGGCTCATAGGTGGAAGAGTGGTAAGGGTAGATAATGGGGGTCAAGTGACTTGCCCAGGGTCACACAGCTGGGAAGTGTCTGAGGCCGGCTTTGAACCTAGGACCTCCCGTCTCTAGGCCTGACTCTCAATCCACTGAGCTACCCAGCTGCCCCAGAAAAGTGATTTCTGAAGAGGAATTAGCACACTGGTCCTCCAACTCCTCTGGTTCTGTCAACTACATTTTGTTGCCCTCTTATAAGGATGTTGCCTTGGAGACAAGGATTGACCATTGTGGTATAGTGAAAAGAGCACTGAACCTGGACTCAAATCCCACTTCTAATCTAGTAATTACTAGTAATCTAGTAATTTTATTACCTGTGTGGTTTTGGGGAAGTGACTTCTTCACTACCCTGGGCCTCCATTTCCTCATGTATCAAGTAAGAGATTTGGAATAGATTGCCTTTGCAGTCCCTGCCAGACCTAGATATGTTATCTCACAATGCCTGAGAGCAATACTTAGTACCACCCATTGATGGAAGCTGGAACCTGGAGGAGATCTGTTAATGCCACATGCTGGGGGATATAGAGCCCTGCAGAGAGCAATACCTGGTACATAGTAGACCCCTTTGGCAGGCAATCTGGTGAAAACATAAAAGAGAATTCAGACAATTACAAAATAAACCAATTATATTGAAATATAGTTATCAAAATATTTTAAAATAAGGACATACACCTCTTGGGTCAAGAATTCCAAGTCTAGAAAGAGAGGAGAAACTGGGCAGGCCCAGTAAAGACAACTTGAAGTGCTTATGAGGACTTTTATTGGATGCATTGTCCAAAATAAAACCAAAAATGCAGCATATTTTAATGGGTAGAATGATAGATTGTCAGGATGACCTAAGTTTGTTTCCCTCCTGGCCATTAATAGCTAGGAGACCCTGGGCAGAGTGAAGTAGAGCCAATGGCTGGACTCTCAGAGCCTCATAGATTGCAACCAACAAGAAAGAGCAAGAGTGGAAGGAATCAGAAAAAGTGAACAATTTCACATTTATTTCATCCTACAAAATGTGGTATAGTGTAAAAAATGGCGGCTTGAGGGATTCTGGGATCCTCCCTGTGTGACCATGGGCTAATCTAACTCTAATGCTTGGTCCTATGGGGTTAAATTCTGAGGACTTCATGGGAAGAAGGGTGAACCTGAAGAATGGGGGGAGGAAAAGTGGGCAGGGTCCCAAAAGTCATGGACTGTTAGAATTGGAAGGATCTATAGACTGAGAAAGTGAAGCACAGATAAAGGGAGGGAGAAATTTGAGTCCTGCAGTGTCAGAGATCTTTGGCTCTAATCACTTCTGCTTTATTTTAGTAGACAGAGAGGCAGGGAGTGGAAACTGAGAATACTAAAGTTTGGAAATCTGGAAGAAGCCTTAAGAGACCATCTAATCCACCTTCTTCATTCTACAGAGGGCAGAAAAAGACAATAGAAGGGGAGTGTGAAGTTAGAATCCTAAAGTGGTTAGCAAGAAGGGACCTTCCAGGCAGACCATTAACTCCCTCATTCTACAAAAGAGGGAAATTGAGTTTTGAAGAGAGGGAAGGGCTGGCTTGAGGAGCTGGTGGGAAAGCAGAAACCTGTGCATCCAGCATGGGCTATATACGCTATTGCAGAGGTGCCATTTAGTTCCCCTAGGACTCTGCAGAGCAAGGAACAGAGAGTAGGGGTGGCTGGCTGGCTAGCTGGTAGGCTGGCCAAGGCAGAGGATGAATAGTGTAAGGACTGTCCAAGCTGGAGACAGAAACCACGCTAGTATGGGAACAGACAAACTGCATGCTGCACCCATTGGTTTGGGTCCCACAGAGGAAGCAGCACCACCTATCACAGCACAGGGTGGGACTGGGTCAGTTCAAGGCCCTACTCTCACTTCTGCAGGTACCTCCCTGGACCTGGGCCAGGCCCCCCAAGCACTGGACTCTGCAGAGCTGAAACTTCCTTCCAAGCCTGTGTCCCCTGACCCCATTGGCTTTGCCTATAGTAGGGAAGGATGGGTGTGGTCGGTTGGAGACAGCCTAGGGAGGGTCTAGATGGGGGATGAGCGCCCTCTCGTGGTCCTCACTTAAAGGCCCCTTAGAAAAATGAACCCAGGCATTCAGGCTGAGAGAGAGACAGGAGGTCCTAGAGGGCAACAAGTAATGCTTCCTTCCTCCTATTCACATTTATTCTGGAGAGAGATGTGACCTCCTGCCCTAAGGGAGTTCTAAGGCTGGTGGCAAAGACATGACTACACATCGTTCGGGGTTCAAATTAAGATTCATTCATTCATTCAATCCTCTGTTCATTTCACAAACACCTAAGCCTCTCTTAGGTAGTCCCAAGATACCGAGCTAGGAACAAAGACCAAAATGAAAGAGTATTTGCTCTCAAAGGACTTCCTTTCTACAGGGGAGAAGAGGAACAGGCACCCTGTATACATGTAAATGCAGACTATATTCCAAGGATTATATGAGGAGTGGAGATTTTTAATAACCAGAAAAGCAAGAAAACTTTTTGTGCCAAATGAGGTGAAATTAAAAAGAAGCAAGAAATTCTAAGATACAGGATGAAGAGAGAATGTATTCCATACATGGGAAACAACTGTGACCTATGCAAAGACATGGAGGTGGGAGATTGAATGTTGTGAATAAGGAATAGTAAGTATGGAACATGAAACATGTAACTATGGGGAAATATTCAAAATTTAAAAATTTAAAAAAGTAAGTAGGGTGCTTTGGTTAGAACATAGAGCAGATGAGCAAGTGACAAAAGGAAAATCCAATCGGCCTGGAAAGACAGAGCAGAGATAGATTGTGAAGAAAATTCATACACAGAACAAAGAGCAGCAGAGTCTTTAGAGACTGTGTAGTCCAGTACCTTCATTTTGTTGTCATTCAGTCAATAGTTGTGAGTGACTCATGGTGACCTTATTTGGGATTTTCTTGGCAAAGATAATGGAGGAGTTTGCCATTTCCTTCTTCAGTTCATTTTACAGAGGACGGAACTGAAGTAAACAAGGTAAAGTGACTTGCTCAGGGTCACATAGCTTGTATGTATCTAAGACCAGATTTGAATTCAGGAAGATGGGTCTTCCTGACTCCAGACCTGGCACTCTCCATTGTGCCACCAAGCTGCCCATTTTACAGAGAACCAAGTTCAAATAACAACCATGTAAACACTATACTTTCTCCAGTCCTTTCATTTTATAGAAAAAGAAATTGAGGTCTATATAGGTCATGGTATCAGGAACCAAAGCTGAAATGCATCTTAGAAATCACCTATTCTGTCTAACTTGTTTTTTGGGGGAATAAACAGAGGTCCAGAAAGGTTAAGTTACCTGTCCAAAGTCACACAGCTAGTACATAGCAGAGCCAGGAGAACTTACCCTGTCTCAGAGTTATAAGGGACCTCAGAGACTTTTTAGTCCACCCCACAAGTGAACAAGAATCCTTTCTACAACCTAGCTGCAAGTGGTCCCCCAGCCTTTACTTGAAAGTCACCCCATCCTAGATGGTTGTCACCATTAGGAAGTTTTATTTGATTAAGCTGAAATCTGCTACTGGTACAGTCGTGTCCAACTCTTCGTGACCCCATTTTGATCAACCTTGCTACGATTTCCAGCCATTGCTCCTAATCTTGCTGAAGCAAAATAAGTCACATCTCTCTTTCACACAGCAATCGAAAGTCCTGCCACACTAACCTCACTTCCTTTTTTGTTATGATTACTATCTAAGAACATGAGGAGAATGCAGTAGACATAGTTTACCTAGTGTTAGCAAAGTTTGGGAGAACTATACTATTCTTTCCAAGATGATGGAAAGAATTCAGGGTTAGATGGTAATATAATCATATGGATTCAGAAATGGGTAGGAGGATGTACTTGCAGAATAGTTGTAAATGTTCAGTGGAAACATGCCAGGTCTCCAATGTAGTATCCCAGGGATCTCTGCTTTTGAATATCTTTATCAATGACTTGGATAAAGGCAGAAATGGTATGCTCATCGAATTTACAGATGAGGCAAAGTTTTACAAAGAATTTACAGATGAGCAAAGGGATAGCTAACACAGAGGATGACAGAGTTGGGATCCAAAAGGACTTTAACAGCCTAGATAGATCACTGGGATGAATCTAATAAGATGAAATTCAGTAGGGATTAATGTGAAGTCTTGCACTTGAATATGAAAAACCAGGCTCCCTCATATGAGAAAGGGAGGTATGGAAAGACAGCAGTTGTTCTGAAGCAGAGCTGGAAGTCAGCAGTGGGATAGGGACACCAAAGGTCTAAATTGGATCTTCAGTTGAATTTAGAGGGGTTTTAAGGAATGAGGAAAGGTTAGTTCCATTTCACTCTGGCCTTGTTGGACCTCATCTAGAATATTCTATTCAGGTTAGTCAACATTTCGGACAGACATGGATAAACTGGAATGTCCAGAGGAAAGCAACCAAGATAGTGAAAGGCCTTCGGTCTGTCATATGAGAATTGGTTGAAGGAATTTGGGCATGTTTATCTTGAAGAAGGAGAAGACTGAAGAGCATGATAGCTATGTTAAAGGATCTGAAGGACTGTCATATGGAAAAGGGTTAAACTCGTTTTATTTGGCCCCAGAAGGAAGAGTCCATAGCGATGGGTAGAGGTTACTAAAAACAAATTGAACCTTGATATCAAGAAAAATCTGTAGACTATGAGAGAGGTCCAAAAATAGAAAGTTACCTCAGAGGTGGTAAGCTCCCCCTTCTCAGAGGGAGTCACATAGAGGCAGAATGACTGACCTGTTAAGTGTGTTGCAGTGGGGATTCCTTTTGGATATCAGGTGGACTAAATGAACACTGAGATCCTTTCCCATTCTCCAGTTCTACAATTCTATGAGTCCTGAGATGTACCCATGTTGAGCAGGTAGGGATGGCCCAGCAAAGAGTGTGATGAATGTGCAAAAGAGATCTAATTCTCTCTCTCTCTCTCTCTCTCTCTCTCTCTCTCTCTCTCTCTCTCTCTCTCTCTCTCTCTCTCTCTCTCTCTCGCTCTCCACAGTGTCTGTTCCCAAACTTCTTTTCTCAACCTTGGGTTTCCTACACTACTTCCACTCTTTCTCCCATCAACAGAGGTCTTCAACTCCTTTACTGAGAACATAGACACCATCTGCTATGGTCTCCTCTTCAAACCTCTGCTTCAAATCCTTTTGATGGTTTCCCCCACTCTCTTCTCCTTTATTATTTTACTCTGTTCTCCTCACATCAAGGCCAACTCCTGTAGTCATGCCCTTGATCTTAGCATCTTCTAACCACTCTTAGAGCATCCCTTTCCTCTCTTCAATCTTCAGTCTTTATATTTACTGACTCCTTTCTGGGTGATTACAAATATATATACTTCTCCCCTATTTTTTATTATTTAATACAACTTTTATATTTACTTCCAAATTATCTCCCTTTTTCCACAACTCATCAAGAAAGAACTACAATAACCATTTTACATATGAGATCATACAAAATGGATTTCCTTATTAGCCATGTCCTGTTATTCTCCCCTATTCTTAAAATATCCTTCTCTTAATCCTTTGGTTTCCCTCAAGCTCTCTTTCTATATCTTACCTCTACTTTACAAACTCCTAAAAATAAATAGGCAAATGAATAAATGAAGCCATTGCCTCCACTTTCCTTTTCTCTCATTCACTTCTCTATTCTTTGTAATCTGGCTTCCAGCCTCACCACTTTAACTGTTTTTGCCAAGGTTACTACAATCTATTAATTCATCCATCCTTTGACCTTTTCTCTATCCTCATATTCTTGATTTCTCTGCAGAAGTATATACTTTTGCTCCCTCCTTCATCTAATTTGTCATTCCCAAGTTTTCCTAACACTACTTTGTCCTGGTTCTTTACCTACTTCCCTGATCTCTCTATGCTCACTACCTCCGTTGAGTGTCCTCTAAGGCTCTGTCCTAGACCCCTCTCTTTGCTTTTTCTGTACCCTCTCCTACAAGCTCCAATAGATTTCATTATCATCCTTATGCAGATGACTTACAGAATACAAACACACACATATTTCAGTCCTAATCTCTCTTATGAGAGCTCTAGTTGAGTATCTCAGAGGCATATCAAACTCTACACGTCCAAAATGAAGCTCATCATTTTCTACCTTCAACCCATTCCTCCCTGCAAACTTCCCTATTTATGCCGAAGGTACCACCATCCTTCTTGTCACCCAGAGTCCTAGACTTGGTGTTGTCCTCACCTTTTCTTCCTACCTCACCCCAATATCTAATCAGTTGCCAGTTTTTGTTTTTCTCTATAAGCTTTCTTCTCTCCATTCGTTCCCTTCTTTATATATACATCACTGCCACCCTAGTTAAGGTCCTTTTGTCTGGACTATTGCAGTGGCCTCCTAATTGAACTCCCAGCTTTTAATTTCTCTCCTCTCTGATCTATCCTCTGTAGAACTCAGGAATTCTTATTCTTTTTTTGCATCATGGACTCCTTTGGTAATATCTGGTGAAAACTATGAACCCCTTCTCAGAATAGTATATTTAAATGCATAAAATAAAATACATAAAGGAAGTCAATTACACTGAAGTCAAAATGCAATTTTCCCCAACCAAATTTACAGAACCCCTGAAACCTATCAGTGGACCTATCAATGGGGTTGCATGGACCCTAGGTCAAAAATTGCTGGTTTAGCTGCTTAAAAATATCTTTTTAGACTTCCGGTTAAGATGGTGGCAGAGTAAGGAGCAGCTGCTCGATCTCTCCTGACCGAAGCATACAGGACCCCTCAAGGGGAAATAAAAACGAGTCCAGAGGAACGAAGGAACCCCACAACAGGGCGCAGCATTGAAGGTACGCAGAATCGGGGCATTTCCACACTATAAAGGGGTGAAACAGCTCTCACTAAAATGCGAGAGGAAGAAGCCCCTCCCCCACCCCCACACCACACACCTCGCACAACGCCAACACACAAGTGTGAAAACAGGACTGGGGCAACCAGATGATCACTGGCAGCCCCGGGGCTTGTACTTGTGTGCTGCAAGGCAAGGGACCCCAGGTGGCTGGGGGCACACAGGGACTTTCCCCGAGCATCCACGTGGGTGAAGGCACCGCCTGGGGTGGGACAAAGGCCCCTAAAACACGGCCTTTCCCAAGAGCTGAAGGCATCACCTCAGGTGCGAATAAAGATCTCCAGCCCACGGACTTTCACTACCTTCTGCGGGGGGTGAAGGCAGAGCCCTAAGAGCATCTGCACAGGCAAAGGCAGTGCCCTAGGTTTGAATAACGATCTCCAGCCCAGGCTTGGACCTCCAGTGAGGACCCCGTGCAGACCCAGCACGGCAGAGGAAGCAGCCCCAAAGACTGCTGAAGGAACCTCGGGCAGAGGGGCAGACAGGGAACTACCAGTAGGCCTGACCCCGAGGACAAGGAGACCTGAGCCCCCGGAGCTTGCAAGGCCCAGGCAGACCCTGAGTGCAAAGACAAAGCTGAAAAGGGGCGGGGCCAACAATGGCCAGCAATAAGGAAGTCCAGAAGAAAAAGACTATCAAGAGAAACTCTGGAACACTGGACAACCTCTACACAGAGAAAATCCAGACAACAGAGGAGGGAAAACAAAAATCCAAACCTCCCCCAAAAAATGAAAGCTGGTCACAAGCTATGGAAGAGTTTAAAAATGAAATGCTGAGGAAGATGGAAGAAATCTGGCAAGAAAATAACAGTTTAAAAGGCAGAATTTCGCAATTGGAAAGTGAGATAAGTCAACTGAAGACCAAAAATGACCAGATTGAAAAGGAAAACCAAAAAATTATAGCCGAAAACCAAAACATTAAAGCCAAAAACCAGTCCTTAAAGGCTAGAATCGAACATTTAGAAACCAATGATCTCTCAAGACAACAAGAACAAATAAAACAAAGTCAAAAGACTGATAAAATAGAAGGAAACATGAAATATCTCAATGTCTAGAAGAGACAACTTGAGAATCATTGGTCTTCCAGAAAAGGCAGAAATTAATAGAAACTTGGACTCCATACTTAAAGAAATTATTCAGCAAAATTGCCCTGAAGTCCTACAACAAGAGGGCAATATAGATATTGAAAGGATCCATAGAACACCCTCTACACTGGACCCAGAAAAGTCAACACCCAGAAATATAATAGCGAAATTGAAGAGCTTTCAAGTTAAAGAAAAAATCTTACAAGAAGCCAGAAAGAGACAATTCAAATATCAAGGAGCACCAAAAAGGATCACACAGGACCTGGCAGCCTCAACGCTAAAAGACTGCAAGGCTTGGAATACAATATTCAGAAAGGCAAGAGAGCTGGGCCTGCAACCACGAATCAACTACCCAGCGAAACTAACCATATACTTTCAGGGGAAAGTATGGGCATTCAACAAAATTGAAGAATTCCAAGTTTTTGCACAAAAGAGACCAGGACTCAATGGAAAGTTTGACACTCAACCACAAATATCAAGAGAAAGATGAAACGGTAAATAAGAAACAGAGGGAAAAGAAAAAAAACTCATAGTCTTTTAAGCTTGACTCTTTAAGGGCATAAATAAGATCTAA